>NW_028281092.1:900000-1147500 GCF_059751285.1 Brachycentrus maculatus
AAAGCGTCTTTTACATACTGTTGGTAGAGAGCGGGAGACACTTATAAGCGTTCTATTTGCTTACTTTTGGTAGAGCGCGAGAGACGCCAAAAACATAATACAGATCGGAATAGGGTTTGCGGTTACATGTGATTAGTATACGACCCTATTTAGTACAGTAAACCCCCTTTAACATTGAGACAGGTACCGCGTTATCTGGGCTACGTTATAAGCGATTATTGTTTAATATTGTATTTTTACATTTTACCCAGTGGAAATGATGGAAACGAGTCATTATTAAATAAAAATACAATTTAAAAACATTTACCCCCTATAATATTCTCTCCGATAAAGCGGTACTTATCTCAACGGGAGATCACTGTACACTAATTAGGGTCGGGGTCGTTGAAAACCCACCCGCCAATGTGTGAAAACTTTATTTCACACAGTATTATTTGATCTTTCAGATAGTATTGATTTGTAGCACTTGACAAATATATATACAGTGAAACCTCTATCTATCGTTTTTAAAGGGACCTATTGAAATAAACTATGAATGCGGGATAAAGTCAATATACAAGGACATACAATCGAGTAAAAATACCGTCCTCCCAATCTGCATAACCATTGGTAGGTTGAAATTTTAAGAATACAAGTTTTAGATGTAAATAAATGTATTTATTAAAAAAAATACAAAGTTGAAAAGAACCCAAAGATCTTCAGACTTCTTCTGCTGTATCCGTCACACAAGCTTTCGATAGTCTGTTCCACACCTTGAAATATTGTCGTCGAATGCAACAAATTGAGAAAATTAAAAAGAATGTAAAAAAACAGACAAATTATATCAAATATGTAGCATAATTCAAACGATGAATGCGGTAAAACGGTGGATAGAAACGATCGATGCAATCTATTTTTGTATGAAAGTAATTTGGGGTGGAAGAAATAAACGACACATCCGGGAAAACGATTATTCGAGGAACGATAGATAGAGGTTTCACTGTAGTATATATCTTGCAACAATAGAATAATCTCAGTGGTTTTCCTTATCGTATTTCGAGAAAGTTCTGCAAACCATCTTTACATTTTTTTGCCAGCTTCAAAGCTACAAGTTAACAAACAAATTGATGCATAAAATATTATTACAAGTAATTTACATATTTCTCATGTAAATAATAGTGTATTCAGAAATTTGATAAAATATTTACCGTCAATTAGTCACCTTAAAATGGCGGTTTAATAAAAATAACAAAAAAAAACCTTTGTACTAAATTTATAAATTTATTAATAATGCGTCAATATTTTACTTCTGAGCTGCGTCTGATTTTCGTACATTGGCTCCTCGCGAACAATAGCTATTTCTTCATCAAAAAAACAAATCATCTCGCATCATTTTCTATTCTGGAAGCTTTGGAAAATTAATTTGATAAGAGGATTGTAACTCATAAATAATTCTGAGAATTATTTGATTTATTCATATCTACAAGGTACATGGCAAACTAATAATCGTTTCGAGAATATCTAAAATCTGTCGCGGAGAAAAAATGCACATTTCTTAGTAATTCTATTATATTTAAATAATTACAATCTTTCATTGTTCCCAGTATTAGATTATGCGTTGAGAGTTGGAATGACACAACATTTATTTATTACGAATATAGGTAATTGTTATTATTACAGCCTTGTGAAGTTGATATGTGATTTTAATATTCACGCATATGATTTAGTTAAATAAGTTATATTATTTTTTGTCATCTCAACATAGATGAGGAAGAGTATAAAAGTCTAGCTGTTTACGGTGCTTATGACCAATTTTTTACATGCAATTTCAACCATATGCGCGGATACTTTTTCAATGTTGTGGGCAAAACACCAATTAGGTACTTAGTATTTCAACTATTGTCATATTGTCAAAAATTATATTTTAAAAAATTCGAGACATAGACAGTTTGACGATTTTTTTGTTTGGTATAGCCGAAAAGTAGCTAGTTATAACCGTGCATAAATGTATTGAGAAAATCACAAACCAAAATGTCAAGGAATGTTTCCTCGCTATATCCGTGCTTGTAATAACCGAGTTCGACTGTATTTATATAGATTTTGTTTATTTCATTTAACAAATAATTCACATGATCCCTAAATTGTCCTCCAGCTAAGTCCTCTAAATTTTCCTAAAACTAAAATGAGATTATTGGACACGATACAAAAATAAATAGTTCATATTATTTTTTGACATCTCATCAAAGATGAAGAAGAATATGGAAGTCTGGGCATTGGTCGCCAGCCCCATAAATGCCCAGACTTCCATATTCTTCTTCATCTTTGATGAGATGTCAAAAAATAATATGAACTATTTATTTTTGTATCGTGGTCGCCAGCCCCATAAATGCCCAGACTTCCATATTCTTCTTCATCTTTGATGAGATGTCAAAAAATAATACGAAAATAATTCCTGTAATTGGAGATAATCTAGATTTTGTGAACAAGTATTTCGACACACTCAAAATGTTGTAAACAAATAGTTTAGTTGTAAACCTATATTGGATAAACCAATCTATTCGAAGTGACGAGAACGGAAGTTGTGTAACATTCGTGAACAGGTCTGCGTACCTTGAGGTCCCGGATGAACTGCTTGGTGACGTCGCTGCGCACGGTCTCGCAGCAGTAGAAGGCGTGCTTCTCGGTGACGGCGCGGTAGAGCGCGGAGGCGAGGCGGGAGGTGGCCATCTTGATGTTGAGCACGCGCTCCTCCCCGACGCTGTTCATGTAGCGCAGCTGGAACACTCGGCGGACGGGCGCAGCGCGGATTATCACCGTGTAAGGAATGCTGGGGAAGAAGAAAAGTAAACAGTCAAATAACAATAAAGATAGCAAATTACAAGTAGTTAAAGTTGCAGAAGAATTCCGATTCGCAATACCCCCTCAGAGACAACAGATCTATGATATTGTTCAGAATAGTGGTTTGGAAGTCTTTGTGGATTTACAAGTTTTAAGAACTGTCATTGGCTGGTTTAAAGATCATTTTATGCACTTGTGTACAATGCACAATGCATTTGATGCACATTCATCATTCTGCCCATGTTCTGAACATTCATACTACTTAATTTTTCGAAAGTTGTATATATACAACATCCAATCACCCATTTATGAATATCCAAAGACACATTGTCATCGGGCGGTTTTTTCTTCAACCAGGACCCTAATTAGTATACTAATTAGGGTCGCTAATCACAAGTAATTCTTGATTCCCATCAGTACAATGTTTTTTGGCGTCACTCGCGCTTTACCAAAAGTAAGCAATAGAACGCTTATAAGCGTCTCCCGCTCTCTACCAACAGTACGTAAAAGTCGCTTTTAAGCATTTCCCGAAATCAATGTGTTAAAATAACTAGCATTGATATTGTATATTTGAGAAGAGAAAGTAATTGATATTATCATCATTCAGATTCACAATCTGCGATGCTATTTTGGTCTAAATTCTTTAATTTATTTATAGAAATCTATATAAAATTGATGCCGCCGACAAAAACAACCCGACAAACATACTTTGTGGAGAGAAAATAGCGAGAGATAACCTGATATAATTATTAAATGATAAAATTGATGAGTAATTTATTTTTAATAAGATTTATTCAATGTCTTATCGCCTTAAAATGTTTTGGAGACCTTTGTACAGAGGTCAACGGTGGCACAGAAATGATCAAACAATTTGGTGCGATAATATTAATATTAAAGATAATTTTTTAATTAGCCGAGAGAATGTTCTTATGTCACGTAAAATCTATTCAATTGAAGATATTAAATACATGTGTTATGATATCTTTCTCCAATTAAGATATTTAATTATCCATCATTAAAAACTGAGAAATTATTTTAAAATAAATGTCAGAATCAGAATTTAGTTAATACTCTATGGATTTTTTTCCTCTATTATTGGTAATGAATTTTAGCAAACTTGTATGTTGTTTTAATGTGTTCCCTCAGATGAATGTGTAGAAAGGTTGTTTCATAAAAAGTACATATCTCGTATCTAGGAATTACAAATAGTGAGACATAAAACAAAGTAATTTTGATATATCGCTCACTCCTTTCAAGAACGTCATAAATAAAAAATTGTCAATTTTCAGTTGTGCGTGTTTTCGGAATGCCAAGAAAATGTACTATATCCCAGCAAAAGCTGTATATTTTTAACTTGATATTTGCCGCTACAGGGCAGAAAGAGTTGTTTTTGCATTTTAAAGAAAAGGTATTGTTTAATTTTTTTTTTAAATAAACTAGTTATTTTTTAAATGGAGAAAAAACCTTCAGGTTGTTCAACCTAAAAAGATCTGTTGCACAGTAAAAAGGTCAATAAGTGGCTTGATATTTATTTTTAATAAATTGTTTTATATTTTTCAACTTTAAAAACGTTCTCCTGAAAAATCAAGTTTTTTGATTTATGACATTCTTGAAAGGAGTGAGTGATATATCACGGGATAATTACTACAACTAACCCTTAAAAAAAGCTATGTTGAGAAATTGATGAAAAAGATTGTGAGCAGTTTGATAAATCAGTTTTTGGACTTTGGAATAAAAAAAAACTAAATTCATGATTTCAATGTGTTACGTTATATGTTTGACACTTATACAGACCAGAAAATAAAGTTTTATTTTGTTTATACCTTGCTCGAAAACAGGTATCGAAGTTGCCTAGTTGTAGTGACTATCCAGGGATATATACTGAAATTTCATCTATAGGATAGTGATTTAATGTATAAAAAATGAAGGTTTTTTTTTTTTCAAATGATTTAGTAAAAATTCAAGAAAGTATACTTAGAGTTATAATATCCATTTTTTCACGCTAACCGGACTGCCGGACAGTAAAATTCCATGTAAAGCACAAGCGCTCTTAGTCCGCAGATGTGACCCAAGCCCTATTTTCTGGGTGAATTTAACATTTTACATGCCCATATATACATAACATAACCCTCGCATTTTAAACGTGAATCGAATATCGTTATCGACAATTCTTACTCTCCGACACGTTAGCTATTTAAAACCAAGAAAATACAATGAAGCTATGCAAGAAAGTGAGCTCACCTCTGTTTCTCATTCCCCTGGTCACCGGTTCCGTTGCCGGGTCTGTAGACCACGATGCCCTGCGGGCCGACGCCCACGCACATGCCGAGCTTGCAGCCGCAGCCCTCGGCGCGCTCCTCGTGAGCGCCCGCCGTGGTGAGGCAGCCCACGGTCTGGCTGGCGTACACGCTGCTGCGGCCCAGCCGGGCCTCCTCGCCGCCGCGGTGGTACAGCAGGTGGCTGTACAGGTTGTGCGCGCTGTTGCCGCCCGACGGCCGGCAGAAGAACAGCTCCTCGCCGAAGGACTCCAGGTCGGAGATCTCCTTGAGCAGCTGGTACTCGGCGGAGGAGGCGCGCATGCCGGCGATCTCGCAGTGGTAGTCGATGATCCGCTGCACGTAGTCGATGGGCTTCTCGCGCTGCGGGCCGATGTTGTGGCACTGGCTGTACAGGCAGGTGGGCGGGTAGTGGTGGTCGTAGTCGCCGACTTCCGCCTGCGGGTCAAACATTTTGCAATTCAATCAATTTTCTTCAATAATCCTTTAAGCTAATACCGGTACAGATATACAAGCCCGACTTCTCTCCTTTTCCTAATAATAATGCGAATAGAAACATCGCCTAATGAGAGGAAACTTCTTCCGGAACATTGCAAATATATCAAAGTTTCCTAACTTGGGTCACAGCTGACCTAACTTGGATTGTGTTTGACATGATCGTCGTTCACTTGGGCAGTTGGGAGTTCGACCAGCCTGCTGACCTAAACTGGAACTACCATGACCTGATTGCGATTATAAGGGTTTTTAATTTTATCGAGCAGTTTTAGTTTACTACGTTAACAAATGAGACCAGTTGGAAGACCTAACTTGGATCACTGCTGACCTGATTTGGATCCAGTGATCCAGTGATGGGTCACCAATCTGACCTAACTTGGATGACTGCTCACCTAATTTGCATCACCGCTGACCTAACTTGGACCCAGTAATGGGTCACCAGTCTCGCCTAACTTGGATCGTTGTTGACCTGACTTGGGTCTCAGCTGACCTACTTGGATCAGAAGTGACCTAACTTGGGTCACAGCTGACCTAACTCGGATCACTGCAAGTTGGATTGTTTCCCTCACCTGTGCGATGAGCGCGACGAGCCGGCAGGCTACGTTCCAGTCAGCCACGACCATGCGGCCCTCGAGCAGGTCGAGGCGCGCCTGAAGGTAGAAGAGGTGGCGCGTGCCCTCTAGCAGCAGGCGGTGCGGCGGTACCCAGAACTTGACGCGCAGCGCGAGCTGGCGCCGGTGCGCGGCGTGCAGCGGGTTGCGCAGGTTGGCCCACGCTCCCGCCGCGGCCGGCGCGTGCGCGTGCGCGCCTTCCTCGCCCGTCGTCGCGCCGCCCGGCGCCTCCACGGCCGGCAGGCGCAGGCCGAAGTAGTCCGCCTCGGGACCGATGCCCAGGTAATCGCACATCTGCAAAAAGAGAGAAAAAACGTCAATAATACTGGAAAAATCTCAATATTCATGAAGTGAATTTAATCTATTACATGTTTAACCTCGGCTCGTAACGCATGTCTCTATTGAAAACTTTAGTGCATGTTGGTCTTCGAGTCGACCAAAAATCGCATGTGTTAGACATTTTGTGTAGTTTTGAGTGTGTAAATGGTGCTATGGTGGTGAAGGGTGGTATTGTTTGCATACTGCGTTAGTAATTGTCCTGACGAAGAGACGGGAACGTCTCGAAACCGGTAGACATAAAAATCTCGGTGAGTGGTTATATACTAATATTTTTAACATTTTTGTAAAATAATAAATAAGAATGTAATCTGTTTGAGAATTGAGAATTTAACTATCTGGGAATTTAAATGGCTTACCACCTGTCATCGATTGGTTTAAGTGATCATCCCTATCAAGAATTCTAAACTAACTAACCAACTACGGTGTACAATAGTACACTTGTCCCAATATTGGAAGCTGTGATTTGTGATACAGTGGCGTAGTCACTACAGTTATTTTAATGTTTTTCGCAACATTTAAGGCCCAACATACGATAAATCGTGACTTTATTTTCTTTAAACCCGGGTAACATTTGACGTAATCGATTTTTTTTCTTAAAATACCGATTTTGTATTGAAAAAAATAGATTTTTCTTCGCAATAAATATATATATATATATAATATATAAAAACCCTTATCCGCACCCCAATGATGCATAGGGCACTGCGTCATATAAACGCAGTGTTATCTTGATCGTTTACACATGAAGGAAAGGTGATCAGCCCTCCGCTTCAGGTACCAGTCCAGGGTAATAATATTGAATAAATATTACAGTGAAAAAATCACTTATATTTATTTTACCCCCCTTGGGAATCGAACCCGGGACCTCCAGAACGGTAGCCGAGCGTGCTGACCATTACACTACGGAGGCGGACACAAAAAAAGCTTTTTTTATGAATGTGTTGTAAAAAAGCTGTAATTATGTAAGCGTGCGATTACTCCTCATACATAATGGAGTCACATTGTTCTATATCTGGTTACGCAATTCAGGGTCAGCAATTGTGCATAAATATTTACATTTCTAATCCCTTGAACTGCTTTGTTCCATTATATTGAAATGTATTGGTCAGAAATTGATTATTTAATAAAAATACGAAATACGAGTAAACACATATCGTAGTCGTACAGGAGAAAATGACCAACTAACAAAACGTAAAATGTTCAGGAGGGCCATTTAAGTCACTTTTGCTTGCCAACAAAATAAACACCAATGCAGTTAGTCAATTTAACAAGTCAATAAATTATAATTCCACGTTTAAAATCCTTTGGGATTTTTTTCAGGGCAATATTAAGCTAGTAAGATATCAAACAGTCAATGATCACGTTTTTGTAAACAAATGCACTTGGTCGCTTTCTCCTGTATGACTGCGATATATTTTGACGCTAGCATATTTCGCTCACTCCTTTCAACGTCATATATCAAAATACTTGATTTTTCAGGAGATCGTTTTTACTACTACTACTACTACTACCATCACGCCGTTTCCCCGCAGGGGTAGACAGAGAGGATGGAACGCCACACTCTTCTGTCCTGACAAACACTCCTCGCCTCCTTCACATCCATACATCTAGTCATACATGCCCTCCGATTAAGCAGACTTTTGACACCGCCAGATTTTAGGTTCTGATTGATCTCATCGTGCCAAGTCGTTTTTAAAGTTTAAGAATATAATGAAATGTATTAAAAATAAATATCAAGCCGCTTATTGAACTTTTTACTGTGCAAAAGATCTTTTTAGGTTAAATCTGAAGGTTTTTTCTCCATTTGAAAAATATTTAGTATATTTAAAAAAAAATAAACAATTGGTTTTCTTCAAAATACAAAAACAACACTTTCTGGCCTGTAGCGGGTAAATATTAAGTTAAAAATATGCTGCTTTTGCTGGGATATAGTTCATTTTCTGGGCATTCCGAAAACATGCACAACTGAAAATTGACGATTTTTGATATACGACGTTGTTGAAAGGAGTGAGCGATTTGTCAATCCTATGAAGTCTCTTTTTTGAAATATTCGCTAAATTCAAACTTCATTATAAAACGCGTATGTAATACGCATGAATGTATTATATAATTTTATACGTGTTTTTTCGTTTTTAAAATTTTATTTTTAAAATACTGTTACTTCTTTTCAGATTCAAGAAATCCCTTAAAATGCCAAAAAACTGCGAAAAAACATTGTTTGACTAAAATCAGTTTGCAAGCAAAAAAAAACAATGTTAATTTTATAAAACCCGTAAAATAATGGTCAAATTATTTATTTCGAACCTATAGAAAAAATCGTATAACCTACAACTGCGTAAAAAGATTGTGTGTCTTAAATCATTCTCCAAGTACAATCAAATCAGTTTTGATTTAAAAAAAAACCCGTAAAATAATTTCCAAAATATTTATTTGGTACTTTAAAAAACTAAAAATCGTATAACCTACAACTGCGTAAAAAAAATCATTCTGACACAGTTGAACGCAGATGTGGGAGAGATATGTATTGAATATTGAATAGAACATGGACATATGCGCAGTTTATACGCGAAATTTATAGCGACAATTATAAATTCAAGGATATCGCGAATTCCATTAAAAATACGGTAGAAACATATGAGAACATATCGAAAACAAGTATATTTGTTTACCGATACAATAACAGAAACGCAAATAGCCAAAATTGTTTTTTTTGAAAACGCATGTTTGCGCGAGTCGTCGGGAAGGTGCGAAAAATGGCGGAATATCGTTTCGCGATATTTATTCTATCCGTCAGGCTAAATTTGATTAGCAGAATAAATATTTTGCGGCATTAAGGTCGGCGGATGGCAAATAACAGGCTGAGGTGAGTCCACGGCAAACATGGGTGGCGATGGAGTGATGAAAAACACTCGGTTAGGTGGAGATAACGATGATGGACTTGTATGACACTCTTGTTGGAATAGATAACGTGTGCAAATGAAATATCGCTCACTCCTTTCAAGAACGTCATAAATAAAAAATCGTCAATTTTCAGTTCTGCATGTTTTCGGAATGTCCAGAAAATGTACTATATCCCAGCAAAAGCGGCATATTTTAAACTTAATATTTACCCGCTACAGGGCAGAAAATGTTGTTTTTGCATTTTTAAGAAAATGTATTGTTTAATTATTTTTTTAAATATACTTTACATTTTTCAAATGGAGAAAAAACCATCAGGTTTTACCTAAAAAGATCTGTTGCACAGTAAAAAGTTCAATTAATGGCTTGATATTTATTTTTAATACATAGTATAATATTTTTAAACTTTAAAAACGTTCTCCTGAAAAATCAAGTTTTTTGATTTATGACGTTCTTGAAAGGAGTGAGCGATATGTACACCGGAATTGGTTGTAGCATTTAGTGTGCGAGCACATGTAAATAAATGTAATCTAAATGTAACTATTCGTTTGTTCGAAATCTCAAATCCTTTTTAAGGCTCAGCATTCGTTAAGTCCCAAGTTATTTTTACATTTTTATATATTTTCCAAGAGAAACCTAGATTTGTGGACAAGGATTTAGACACATCCAAAATGTTATGAGCTACAATTAGCAGAGAACATGCTTTAAAACGTGATTCGTACAGTTTGCATCAATCGTCCAACATTACATGACTTTATTCATTTCCATTCGAAGTGCATTTAGTATTCATTCCATCAATTTGCGGCTGCAAGAGAAATCGTAAAAGGCGTTGGATTCAATGAAGACATATGTACAATTCAAAGCTAGTTTCCTTGCAAATAGTATATCTCAGCATGCAATCAAAGCGTCGTTACCGTACGTTCCCTCCATTTGCAAATCAGCGTACAATTAGGTTCGTGTCTCTATCGCGGTTTTCTGTAATTTATTTACCTGTCACAATTAACTTTCTATCATTACCTAGTGAATTATTGCGGCGGTTAAAAGTTCAATTTTCCACCAGCCGAGAGATGTGGTAAAATTCAAAACCATTCCTTCCTCTTTGCGTATGGTTCCGGCTTTTTTATTCATCCATGTGGGTTGTCTTTTGGGATTAGTCTCGTTAGCCAGTCCACTGCCTCCTGGATATCCCGAAGGTCACCACCAAACCCATTGAGTCGGCAGTGCTGCACTTTGTGTCTTATGGTCTGCTCAGCTCCACACTCACAATCAGGGTTGTTCCTTTTCCTCCATCTCCAGAGCAAGAAGTTCCTAAACCCGATCACCCTGATCGTCGCATTCTGACTTTGAACGCACCTAACACAACCGCAGACTTCTTATTTCGGCAACACCATGTCGTGATTTTTGACCAGTTATTATAACATTAGTTGGCAAATTTTGACCGGGTAAATGGTCGGTCGCAGGAGGTCTTTTAACGATCTCTAACAATATAAAGCCACCCGCATGTGATTCTTCCTGGCTCTATCCCAACTTATCGTCTTTGTAGAGTGTGGGGGCCATCTCTCCTCGTCCTCAGGTTATAGGTCCTTCTATCATATACAACGTCACCTAGGCCATGCCTTCGAATCATGTTATCTTTCTGTCGCATCCATGATTTTTTTGGTGTTCCTCTAGGTGTCTTTCCAGGAAGATCCATGACAACGCCTGGTTTACAATAGTTCAGCTTCTCTATGTCTTAATGCTTGTACATGTTTAGAAATATTCGTCAACGTGAAAAAGGACATCACTAAACCAAAAAGAAGGTCCCCAAGTCATAAATAAAAGCAAACATCATTTCTATTGCAAAAGCCTCAAGGTGGAATTGGAAATCCATTCGAATACGCCATCTTTGCTTTTCGCAGAGTCGTGAGCAAACACGTGTGTTTACATTTTGCATATCTTATCTCCGTACAGATCAACAAGGACGAAGTTGAACAACAAAGAAAATATTTTTAAACCAGAATGACTTACGAATTGATCAAAACAAGGTAATAAAAAGATAGACGGTAGGTTAGTGATAAAAAATTCATGATAACTTTAATCAATTTTGGAGCAAGTTTTAATACCGTTGAAAAGATAATCTTTATTTAATACCTATAAGCCATAACTGATAAGTAAAGAAAATAAATATCAATCCATTTATCAAAATATCTTAATCAATTTTCCAATACAAACATTATTTTTTTTAAAAAGAGAAATATTTGTGTTTTTATTATTTACAAAAATACTTCAATTTCATACTATTTCTGTGAGCCTAAGCGGCTCATTATTAGAAATAGGTATCAAATTGTAGTGGGTTCGAACGGAGAAACTCTAACTCAAGTGACCACGACACTAACCACGGGACCACAACCCGACTCGTATGATATGTGATATAATTAAGTCGCAGATCACCTCCGTAGTGTAGTAGCTACCATGTATGAGATCCCGGGTTCGATCCCCAGGGTTTTTTTATGTGTTTTTTACTTCTTATTAGTCTTTTTTTCTTGTATTAGATGTGAAGATCGTTTTTTTTTCAAGAAAGTGACTCTTCCTGTGATGTCAACTAACTAACTAACTAACCATCACGCTGCTTCTCCAAAGAGATAGGGAGATATAATAGATCGCCATACCAATCAATCGTAGCACACAATCTTCGCCCCTTCCACATTCATACGTCTTCTCATACATACACACCGATTATTCCGACTCCTGACCTGACCACTTTCAAGTATGTATTTGAAATATTTGATCATGCCAAGTTTTCTTCGGTATTCCTCTGCTTATAATACCAACCGCATTCGCCTCATAAATTTGTTTAACTTTCCTTTCTTCACTCATTCGATCCACATGCCCAAACCATCTCGACGCACCTTTGCTCGATATTAACGCATTTTTTATGACACAAAGTAAAATCAACGTGATTCAATAAATTAGTAATGAAAATATGATAAAATTGAATAAAAACATGTTACTAAAGTACAATATTATTTAGTCATCATTTTTCGTGAAATCAGGTTAAAAAAAAGAAGAAAAAAATCACCGTGAATCGCAAATAGGTCAAGACTGAGTCACAAGTAGGTCAACGCCGGTAGAAAATAGGTCAAATGTAGCAAAATAGGGTCAAGAGTTTCATTGGCTACTTATTAATACTTATAAATTTATAAATAAATATTACGGGTGAAATAATCTCCTTTAAAAAAAAAACGGAAAAAACTAAACTAACCAAATAACCATCAAGCCGCTCCCCGCAGGGATAGGGAGAGAGAATAGTCCGCCACACTAATCTGTCTTTGCACACAATCTTCGCCTCTTCCACATTCATAAATTATCTCATACATACACGCCGAAAACCAGAAAACAGCTATTAATCACAGGATTAAGTTTACGATATTGACAATCATCAAGCCCCTTCCCGCAGGGGTAGGGAGAGAGAAAAGACAGCCACACTAATCTGTCTTTGCGCACAATCTTCGCCTCTTCCACATTCATACATCATCTCATACATACACGCCGAAAACCAGAAAACAGCTATTAATCACAGGATTAAGTTACGAAATTGACAAGAGTGATCAATTCTAAAAATACGAGATAAAATCAATAAATTTAATAAATAAAATGACTAATAACTTGATAATTGTGAATGCACTCAGTTTTATCTCGTTTTAAGTACATTAAAAATTCCACAAATTAGCGTGAAGATAATAATTGGCTAAATAAATATTTTAAACATCCAATACTTGAAAAAAAATATTATTTAGGTAGGTAGGTACCTCCCGTTTAGATTATTAAAATTTTAGGTTGGTACGATTTTCTATGGATTCTTTAAATTCAAAAAAATCTCATCGGTGATTGGCAGCCTGGAATGGCGGAAGAAAGGAGAGGGGGTGGGGATGGGAGACGGACTTTACTATGTGTACAAATGATTTTTATTTAATTTCAAATGAAAACGTTTGTATTCTATATTTATGTATTATTATTATCGCATACACAGTTGGTACTAGATACACAGATTTACGAATAGGTGTCAACTTTACAGATAAATTTACATTGTATTATGCACACACACAAGGCAAACTGTGATATTTACTGCGAAAGTATAAAAAACATTAACCTTTCAGAAGCATAAACCCTAGATAACTAAACATTCGTCCACGCGACGACGCCCTTCCCTGAAAAGGTCAAGTGTACCCCGCACCCGCCAGGCTTTTATATGGAATAGTGATTTATTTTTAAATGTCTCTTACATTCATTCCTAATAAACCAAACTTAAGTGTCATGTAACCAGTTACTATTTTAAATAAATACTTTTGATAATTTTTCACTTTTTAATTGCGTAGTCCGCCTGACGAATGTTTAGTTACTATGTATCTACAAATATGGTTTAGTTATCTAGGGTTAAGAAATAATTTAAGTAAGTTACGGTCAATGGAGAGCGCTGCAGAACTACGATTACTGACTTTTTCCTACCTCAGTTGAATGGCATTAATGTGACAGAGCTGTGGTTTCAACAAGATGGCGCAACATGCCACAAGGCGGGTGCCACCATCAAATTATTGCGGGAAATTTGAATTTGTATACCTCTAAAAAAAACACCTTATATTTATTTCCCTTTATGGAATTATGTTTATATTTATGAAGTAAAATTATATCTTCCATAATTAATTATGGAAGATAAAATTTTACTTCATTATTTCAATGAAGCGAAAAACTGTAATGAGTTTATAAATAAAACTTTTTACTGATAATATTTTTTTTATTCTTCATGGGTCAAAGATAACATGGTGTGATTATAAATTATAATTTATAGCCTTAGATAAAAAAAATATATACATATGTAGTGTATATTAAAAGGTATAATATATTTTTTATGACGCTACTTCTGGAAAATTTTAATGCACTTCATTTCCATATGACTTTGGTCAAAACGCACAAAAATGTATGTATGTATGTGCAAAAAATGACACTAAGTACGTGATAAATAAATTTTGAATGCTATCACCGTATCTTCCAGGTTGTTTCAATGGCGCATCTAATCGCCAACAACGATCGTTATTCGAAGATGATCAAATTAATTTGACGATAATGGGACGCCATCTTGTCATTCGCATTCCCGCCGATTCCAATATGCAAAGGTACGGGCTCTGGCCTTGCAACACAAACAAAACAATCGGTATCAAGTTACTAAGGTGAGAGCGAGATGCGCGCATACGCTGGAAAAGGACGACAGGAAAACAATGGAGTAAATTTTGACCTTGGAACGCGATCACCCGAAAAGGACATTCCTAATTCGAAGGAACGGATAGAATTTAAAGCAAATCCCGCGGCGTTTTTTGCGAGTTCGCTTGCTTATTGATGAATTCCGTATACATGTATGTGTAGGCTCATGTCAACGTTGTTTTTTTAGGCTAATGAATGTATTATTGTCTTGAAACAAAGGCGTAGTTGAGTAAGTACCTTATTAAAAATTCCATAAAAAACGCAGTAGAATTAAGTGACACGTATTATCGTTTTAATATTTTATGCAATTAGATTTGCTTTAAGCCGGAACCATAAAGATCTGAATACATCAAGCGATAATAAAACAATCTTGACACAGGTATTACTCATTTAAAATGGATGACGTTATTAGGTAAGCGAATTTGTTTTGATGAAAAAACATATTTTACGACACTCCGTTGTCGTGAGCATGATATAAAAATATGCTAACGCACGGAGGTAATAAATAATGGAATTAAGAATAAATAAAATCCTATACAACGTTACTGAACCAATAAAAGAAATAAAAAAAAATCAATTTATTCGATAACTTAAGCGAGTATTAAAAATATATATTTTTACTTATTTATTTTTTTACAAAAATGTTAATAATATTAGTATAAAACCACTCACCGAGATTTTTATGTCTACCGGTTTCGAGACGTACCCGTCTCTTCGTCAGGACAATCACTACCTCAGCATGCAAACAATACACCCTTCACCACCATGGCACCATTTACACACTTTTATATATACTAATATTCTTAACATCTTTGTAAAAAAATATACTTAAGAAAAATGACTAACCACAAAGTAAATCCTTTAAATATTAATAATATTGAGAGTATTATTATTTATGTCCAAATGGTGGGTATCATATTATATTACAGAAGTCACGACATCTGGCTACCATTCGTCAGGTCTCGGATTCGACTACCATCTGGGTCTAAATAATAATTATTATTTCATTTTCTTAAAATACAGAACATCCGCCATATTCAGGATTCAATTTAAAATACTGGTCCGACTCTTTCGCCTTCGCACACCATAATTGACAATGAATACATGCGGTGGCCTATGCACCGTTTAGTTGCGAAGAAAGAAGTAAACATACTATATGGATAAATATTTGATATCCCTTCCCGCAAAGTGTCTATTTTAGAGGCTTGCCTGCAGGTATGATATTTAAAAAAAGTGAAGGTATAATAGATATAAAAAATACATCACAAGCACCCAGACCGATTGAAAAATAGTATTTCTTAAATTCATTTTTCAATTGGCGGGAATCGAAACCGCCAGTTTCGCGGTCGAACATCTACCCGACTACGTCACTGTGCCTGCAACTCAAAAAAATAGTCCTGAGGGATGAAAATACTATGTAGGTATCCAACAAAAATAAGAAGTGCATTTTTAAACAATAGAAACAGTCGAAATTCATACATATTTCATATTATTTTTTGACATCTCATCAAAGATGAAGAAGAATATGGAGGTCTGGGCATTTACGGGGCTAATGATCGTATTTTACACACGTGTAACATTCACCAATTCTACCCATTATTGACAATCAGACTACTCAAATTCTTGGAAGTTCTATATATATGATCCGATTTCGAAACATTGTTCTTGAATTGCTAGAACTTCACTAGAGACATCTATTGGTAAGATGAAAAGAAGCTTTTTATTGAGCAGAAACTCTTTTATTAGTATGCGAGGTCCGAATCCTGGATTATAATCACATACATGAGAAACGGCAGAAAACATCATTATTTTTGCTAATAATTTTACCAGTTAATTTATGTACGACATTTTGAGTGTCCAAATATGTGTCATACATATTGATTGAAAACGTCGGAATGAATTGTAAAGATCAATATTCCTTGCTAATACCGGAAAAGTGCATATGATAACAAATATTTTAATGTAAATTACAAAGACTGCAGCACAATGCAACTTAAAATTCAGTACACGCACATTTTGCATTTTTTTACGAGTCGGCAATCTGTCGTCGCCGACCCAAGTTCGTTGACTTATTCAGGAGAAACACTTTGCCTTAATCGCTGTAAGCCGAGACAAAAAAGAGTAAGTACCAGTCAGAAAAGACTGGAAATATTTTCGTATGATGTTCAAAATATCACGAAGATATCAAAAAATCACACAAGAGAATAAATAATATGTAAAAATAAACAAAGAAGAAAATATCAGCGCCATTTTTATGTAGGGCATAATAATTATTTTGTATAATTTATGTAGTGCCATATTCGTAAAATACTACCTCAAGGGTGCTTGTTCAGATTTAAAAAATATGACAATGATAGAAAAAATATATTAAAGATGAAAAAATATTTAAAAAAAAAACACTTCATACATATTAATCATTCTATTTATAAACACATTCAAATTGTAATCAACAAAATGATGATGATTGAAAGAGGTTATGTATCTAAAATGTGAGAGGTCATTGCGAATTTGAAAAAGAACCGAGGACACCATGAGTTATTAAATAAATACCATACATTAAAGTATTGAATCAACGCCATTTAACGGTGGACTGATTTTGAGCGATTCCTTTATGGAAAATCAACTTGGGATAGAAATAAGTGTAAAATCACACAATTAAGAAGAAGAAGTAAAAGAGTAAAATAGGAGTAAATACAACTAGTACTCGATAAAGATACTCCGCAAAATGGTGAGAGAAGCAGTAAAAAGGAAATGACTGGTTGAACTATTAAAATGTAGCCATTAAATATAAAAGACCTTTAATTTTTTGGTAGGAAAACTTGTCAATAATGAATAATCAGGCCAGTCATAAGTCGTAGGCGTTTCATTGAGGAAGCTTACATCAAAAGGACCATGGACGTACGGCGTTTGATTGAGGAAGCTGACATCAAAAGGACCATCGACGTACAAGTGCGTAGTGAGCTAAGTTGACTAAATGACGAGCAGCAACAGGTCGAAATTAGCATATGGAAATCACCCCAAAGGCGAACGTTTATAGCGTGGAGCGTTCACATTTGAATTCGTTTAAAAATCAAACGAAGCGTGAAGTTGACACAACCAAGTAAACAACATTATACGCGATTTAAATGCGCATCACGTGCCATTGTGGATACCGGGCGAAGGCGACTAAAATGTTGGTTTAGTTCACCGTATCAAGCATGGCAGTCCGAGAAGTGAATTGTCGCGTGAAGAATGACAAAAGTGAAAAATAAAAATGTCGATTCTAATCTGTTTCCGATCCGATTCAAATGTTGTAATTAAAAAAGAGAAATATCCACAATACACGATGTTAATCTCGAAGGAAGGTGTGTGACACATAATTGATGTATTTGTACACATTACCTCCTTTATCAGCGCTCCGATCCAAGAACATTCATACTAGTTATTTATTTTACTGACTTATTCTTCAGAGAACCTTGCCCGATACAATATCCTTAAAGATACAAATCTTTTTACACTGAAAAATATTCCGATAAAACCAATCAATCACAAACATGAATTACTCGTATAGCACTTAAAACAACTGGAGTGATGTGTTATCAAATCGTTCAAAGTTTATCGATTGCTGCAATAATTATCATTTCAACATGTTATTCTATCTTTTTTTATGAGAATTTACTATTTATAATGTAAGTACATGCTATTTGTACTCATTCCCCCTTTATTGTGAAAATACGTTAATAGCGGCAATAAGTTCAGGTAGTATTCGCATTCATTTAGAATACTATCTATAAATCAGTAAGAATAAAAGGAAAGAAAACATAAACACGGTAAAATGAAAACTGAAATAATTTCAAGGCGTACGAAACCGCGAAAGACACAAAGATAAACAGTGACAACGTTGCGGTAAATTAAAATGATAACAAATGAACGGATGTACACAGAAAAATAAATAATTTTATTTGAGCGATTTGAAGACAATGTATGCGTCCAATACAATAAGACAGAATTGAAGGAAGCGCGAATACGAGTAATATAATATTTAAAATCGAAAGGAATATACATATACTAAATTCGGATGTAATTTGAATCCCACAAACTACATGTCAACATCTTTTTGAACCTCACGGCTCAAAAACCAAAATGGTCTAATTGAACAAAAATTAGTCATTGTGAAACATATTGTGCCAAATTTCACTTTTCTAAGTATTTATTTACTATTTTTTTAATGTTTATAAAAAGCAAAATCTTTATGGAAACCCCCTGATACGAAGATCGGCAGCAAAATTAAAATATATTAAACTTGTATTCTACTCATCATGAAATATGGGATATAATGCAGAGCGAACACCGCAGTAACAAAAAACGCACTAAGAGCGTCAGAAATGAAGTTCTAAGGAGCACATCTGGCAAGAGTACGAGATAGAATAAGGAACACCAGGATAAGGGAAATATGTGAGATCGAAGATGTCGTTAGGTGGGGAAGGCAATGGTATGCGCACGTGAGGAGAATGGAACCATCCAGACTCCCCCAGAAGGAAGACCACCAAAGAGATGGATTGACAACTAAGAATCGACATCACAGGTAGCTAATCCCTCTTAAAAACAGGCCGCAAGGCCTACACCAAGAAGAAAAAAATCAGATACCTACTATTATAGTTGTACAGATCACATCAAACTGTTCGTTCTCATATACATTAGCGTTCCTGCAAATGCACTTCATTGGTCGATTACGCTGATGTTTTCAATAAACAGAACATAAGGAAAACAGGACGATATTACATTCCGCTGAAGTATAAACAGTACTTAATGGTAATTAATGAATTGTTTTTGTTTCATGTTATAAACATGTTTTCATGTTTCTGACTGTTCACAAAAAATAACGCCACGGGCATAAAATTGATTTCGCGGTACTCACCTTGCAGCGCGCGATAAGAGTGCGAATGCACTTATTTTAATTACGATTTAAATATAAAACATAGGTCAAAGTATTATTAATTTATTTAAACTTCATGTACAGAAAAGAAATAAGTACATTGGCGGGCTTATTGCGTTAAAAAATATATATTTATTTA
Source organism: Brachycentrus maculatus (assembly GCF_059751285.1). NCBI lineage: Eukaryota > Metazoa > Arthropoda > Insecta > Trichoptera > Brachycentridae > Brachycentrus > Brachycentrus maculatus. The sequence continues at coordinate 919,726 of NW_028281092.1, forward strand.
TAAAAGAAGGTATGGAGTTGACAAAAATTGATGAGGCAAATAGGGCATAAAGATCTATCAGATTTAGTGGTGTCTTATTTAGAAAATATGACAAGACGAATAAGAAAAATAAATGAACTATGTGAGAAATCTTGATTGATTTAAGATATTGAATCCATTGTATCTATTGTATCGTTTTTGGGGATCAACCTTATTTGTTTATTATTTACTACACACATTAAAATCATTTTCAGATAATTTTTTCAATCATTAAAAAAATGCAGGACAATCCATAAGGAAGATACCACTTTAATTACGAAGTACAGACAACGTTTGATTTGAAGTGACGTTTAAAGTAAAGTTAAAGATATCTAAAACTACGAAGCTAAAAAGTTAGCTTCCGTATGTAATCGATGCCCAGGAGTTCAAGAGTAGGTGGATTTAAAAGAAAATTAAACCCCATGACAATGAATGATACCGATAAAATTGAAAATAGCCCCAAACAATCGAAGCAAAGAAAACAATTTGCAAAAACATATTTTTTTAAATATTAATTATAATACAATAAGAATAAAGCTCCTATGACATAATGTTTTAAATAAATGTTGACATACCAAGCTCTTATCGGTCACCGGTCATATAAGGGGTCACCTGTACGCGGGTCAGGGACTGTATGAATCATACATAGACTTATCGCTTTCTTTGAAAAATTGATAATCATTTTTAGTGATAAGTTACATGTTCTCGCAAACAAACAATAAGGATTCCATCCGGAACCGATACGATCAAACATACTTTGAAATATGTATACATCAAAATAAAATAATATTATTAATAAATAAAATATAAAATAAATGGATAGATAACGAATGCTTAGATGGTCAGCTGGAGTGTCCCTTAGAGACAAAATAAAGAGTTCACGCATTTGTGGAAGCCTGGGAGCAACTGGCATCAAAAGTAAGGTAGAAGAAAGGCAATTGAGAAGGTATGGGCACGTAGAGCGTAGAGAACCTGAACATATTGTAAACCAGGCGATTGCCATGGATCTTCCTCGAAATCAATAGTAAGGTAGAGGAAAGGCAATTGAGATGGTATGGGCACATAGGGCGTCGAGAACGTGAACAATTGTAAACCAATCGATGGCCATGGATCTTCCTCGAAAGACATCTAGGGAAAACCAAAGAATTAATGGATGCTACAGAAAGATAACATGATTCTAAGTCATGGCTTGAGTGACGTTGACCATGATAGGAAGACCTACAACCTGAGAACGAGGGGAGCTGACCCAACAGTCTACAACAACGTTGAGTTGGAATGGAGCCAGGAAGAAGAATAAATTGAAGGATAAAGACTTAAAAAAACGATGAATACTTCACGAGGAATCAAAGTCGAGATCAAATCAATGACAAATAACAAAAAGATAAGACTGAAGTAGACATCAGATATAAATTAAATGTAAACAATATGGCTGATAAAACATAGGTGTTTTTCCGAGGGGGCAAGGTCTGAGTGCCAACATTTACAAAGTACAGTGACAAAATTCACAGACCTATTTATTATTCAGAGTTTAGAAGATACGAATCAAACAAATTAAAACACGAGTTCGATTCGTTCGATTTAGGAATCTGTGTTTTTATCAATTTAACTATAATCGATATTTAATTTGTAATTTCCCGATTGTGGAATTTCCCAATATGATTTAAAACATGTATGTGAATTCGTCGTATCACGAATTCATGAGGCGAAAAAAAGATATTTTAATCCATGTTGTTTTTCCTACAAGATAAAATTTATTTATAATATTTTGATTGTGTCCAAATACTTGTTCACAAATCTGGATTATCTCCAATTATAGGAGTTTTTTTATTTATTATTTTTTGACATCTCAACATAGAATGTAAATAAATTAACTGGTCAAATTATAAGCTAAAATAATAAAATGAAAATGATATTTTCTAGTGTTTCTCATGTACATATATGATTATAATTCAGGATTCAGACCTCACATAAAATGAAACAGTTTCTGCTCAATAAAAAGCTTCTTTCATCTCATCATAGATGTCTTTAATGAAATTCTAGTGATTCAAGTACTATGTTTCGAATTTGAATAATATATGTAGAAGTTTCAAGAATTTGGGTAGTGTGGTTGTAAATAATGGGAAGAATGGTGAATGATAAAGAAATTTATCACTTAACCAGCCTATGATAGGTCATAAGCCTTGTAAACGCCCAGACTTCCATATTCTTATTCATCTATGTTGAGATGTGAAAAATAATGTTTTATTTAGTGTGTAATACACTTCATAATGATTCATTGCTAATGCTTCATAATTATACCCGCATAAGTGAGCCAGATATGTTTTGTGCCTACGTGACTTCGGTCATAAATCTACAGATAGTAAAAAACGTGCAAAACGCATACACGTTGCATTCACTGCAGTGAGAAAGGTGTGCGATTCGCGGTAAGTTGGGATGGAAACACTTCAATACCGAGAGAGAATAAGTATAAGAGGAAAATTAATTCATGCTGTTCGGGCTAATTCCAGGAAAATGCCTGATAAAACCCGAGATAATAAAAAAAAAATTACCATCGAAAATACTATACAACACATTAAAAAGGCTATGTTGGTGTATAAGGTGTATGTATATCTTTTATAACGAGAGAATGACTAAGAAAGTACATTTAGCGAATGTGAGCGAGAGAACAAAACGATTTGGCACGATCAGATCAATCAGAACCCATAATCTGGTGGTGTCAAAAGTCGGCGTAATCGGAGGCCACGTTCAACTAGATGTGTGGATGCAAAGGAAGCTAGGAGTGTATTTCAGGACAGAAGAGTGTGGCGTTCCATCCTCTCAGCCTACCCCTGCTGTGAAACGGCGTGATGGTAGAAGTGTTTTTTTTAGTTGGGAGTTGCATTTATTATTTACGTTGCTTATTATGTGCAAGGTTTATTGCAGATCGTTATGTGGATTTTTGTTTTTTTTTTATGGAACAGGAGGAAAATCTAGTGTGGACCAATCAGGAACTGTCAGCATTTACTCATTGCTGGGAGAAAACCATGTAAAACTCCTCAGGAGAAGCTGGACTGTTGATTGTCGTTAGCAGACCTTCCGTTCCACTAGAAGAAGGTTCGGCATTTTGTGTCCTAGCTTGGTATTAGCAGTAGTATGAATCTTCTTTTTCTGAGCGTGTCATGTCAGGTCCCCCTGACGTCGTCTATCGCTCGAGAATAATTGTCCTCATTTTCGGCAGCCCAAAACAGCGCCTCGACGGTTAGCTATGTTGGAAATTTCCAGCGTCCGGCCGGCTACGAGTGGAATCTGCATACATCTCATGTATGTATATGTAAATATTGCATTCTTGGATTCCGGCCAGCAATCCTCGGAAACACGCTGGCGTACACTGCACTGTGGTCTGGCTAGGCGACACACTTTGCAAGCACCGTCTGCGTGACACGTTGTCATTTCGCAACATGTGCATGTCATTCGAGCGGTGGTCCTTCTCGCCATATTACCATGGGTATATTGAAAGCTTTAAACCCTTTCCGGTCCACCGAAATAAAATTTAAAAATCTAGGTAGACATTTACATGCCAATTGGAAAAAATCCTTGGTCCTCTGCTCCACATACTGTTGTAATAGATACGAGTGACAAAATTAAGCTTGGAATTTAAATAAGTAATAAAAATGATGAAAAAAATGTCGAATAACATCCAACATGGGACCTAAGAGGAAAAAATCGATGCCGGATGGGATTCAACATTGGACCAGTAAAGGTTAAAGTTACTTATAATTTCATGTAGTTCACGAGTGGAAAACTCTAGGCACAAACGCTCGCATTTGCCCGCAAACAGAATGATTGAATTATTTATAATTTGCACTGTATCTGGCTCCGCCGATTTAGTGCTGAAACGGGTCGTTTGGGACGGGCGTTGGCGCGCCGCCATCACCTTCCCAGCACGCGTGTCCGGCGTGCAATCCGCCCTGCGACCGAGTGTACAGAGCAGTTGTACACACATCCCACCCGCGACCCACTAACATTAGACCATCCTGGACACTCGAGATTTTGGCGACACTACGTCAACCAGATTAGAACTCCCGTTTATTGTTTTATATTGTACATTTTGCCCTGTTTGTGTTATTCATTTTTTTTTAAATATTTTTTTTTTTTAATTTTTCTTCTTCAAACACTCATCCGCATCCATAGGGCATTGCATAATATAAATGACGTGTTGACTTGATCATTAACACATGAAGGAAATGTGATCAGTTTACTGCTTCGGGTACCAGTCCAGGGTATTATTAACATCACTTATATTTATTTGACCTCCCCCCTGGGAATCGAACCCGGAACTCCAGTACGGTAGCCGAGCATGCTGACTATTACACTACGGAGGTGGACTTACTTTTGTTCCGAGTATTAAAAAAAAACTTTATTTTTGTACGTACCTTGTAACCTTAATCATAAATTTAGTAATAGTAATTACTCATCGGGGATATTATACATGTTACTCTTATGCATGTAATACGTTTTAAAATAAATTAAATAAATATTTTGATATATTGGCGCCCAACGTGGGTGCGCTTTTAGTATTCGAAATAAGAGAGAAAAACGATAAAAATATATATTTACAAATTCAATATACTAAACGCCCACGGATCGGACATTTAGAGGACAAATTCAAGATGATTTCGATTGACCGTGTGTAATGACACTCTGTTTTGAGCATAAATATCGCATACGGTTTTTGAAAATGATGCGGAATGCATCAAAATTCTGTCACAATAGATTTTATCAATTAGTGGTATTTACCAAGTAGAACTTAAATTTAAAATGGATGGTTATTACATCAAACTGACTGCCGAATCAATTAATGAAATTACATACGAGTTACAAAAGAATAGTATATTTCGTTCACTCCTTTCAACAACGTCCTATATCAAAAAACTTGATTTTTAAGGAGATCGTTTTTAAAGTTAAAAATATAATCCCACTTATTGAACTTTTTACAAACTTTTTACTTGTCTGTGCAACAGATATTTTTAGGAAAAACCTATAAAAAAAATTTTTCATTTGAAAAATATACAGTATTTAAAAAAAATTAAACAAAACCTTTTCTTCAAAATGCAAAAACCACACTTTCTGCCCTGTAGCGTGTAAATATTAAGTCAAAAATATGCCACTTGTGCTGGGATATAGCACATTTTTTGGGCATTCCGAAAACATGCACAACTGAAAATTGACGATTTTTGATATATGACGCTGTTGAAAGGAGTGAGCGATATGTAGTATATCTGAATCACTACGCTTTGTTTGAATAATACCCTGATGGAAAAATACCTTAGTGCATTGTGCATTTTATAAATAATGAACTTATATAAGGCAAAGTTAATAAATTATTCAATTGAAGAGACACGATTAGATACTACCATTGAAGAACCAAATGAATCAAGAACATTTATTATTGTAGTATGACTTTATATTATTATATTAAATACTAAATACTTTATATAGCTTTAGAAAGCTGGATCCAGGAGATACTAAAACGGACGCCATGAATATCCAACGTGATATTCGCTGAACTGGTTATTCCGGAAATTTTCACAGCCAAATTTATTGCTTGCAATTCTTCGAGTCTTGGATACAGAGTTGTGTAAGTACTTTGTTTTGCTTGCTGCGTTTACCTCAAGTATTTATATTTCTTATTCAATCTAACATACAAATAATTTATAGTGAAATTACATACATGAATAGTCGAGTATTTGAAGCAAGGATAGTCAAGTACTTTGAAGACACAGACTATCGAATAAAAACGAATTAAATAAGGACTTATAATTTATATTTGCAGCACTAACTTTGTGATTTTCCGTTTTATAATTAAAATATAATTCACAGCACTTTGAGTGTGTCCAAATACTTGTTGACATAATCTGGATTATCTCCAATTACAGTGTTTCACAATTGGTTCATATATGTATATAGAACTTCCAAGAATCTGAGTAGTGTGGTTGTCAATAATGGGTAGAATTGGTGAATGTTACGCGTATGTAAAGTGATCACTTAAACCAGCCTATGACGGTCGTCCGCCCCGTAAATGACTAGACTTCCATATTCTTCTTCATCTTTGATGAGATATCAAAAAATAATATTAAAATGTAACTTTGTTTTAAAATCACTATAAATATTTTATAACTTAGTTATAATGTCTACCTGTTTCGAAGATAACCGCTTCTTTATCAAGACTTATAAATACTAAAACACTATTTGTAGCGATTTTAAAACAAAGTTTCATTTTAATTATAAATATGGACTTCTTTAGAAAAAGTCGTTATTTCCCTCGATTTTTTTATTCGATCAATCAATACGGTGTTTTAAGAAGAAAAAAATCGATAAATCGATAGTATTTGACGACATATCACGAAAGAAGAAATTATTTTCAAGAGAGGGGTGGAAAATTGTTTTGTTACTAATTTGATACTAGTATCCATGAAAGGTCAAGTTAATTTCCCAATTGGGTAGCGGATGTACAAAATATTAAAGGTCAGGTAATGCATTTTTATAATAATAATAAAATAATAAAAACCCTTATCCGTACCAAATGGTGCATAGGGCACTGCTTCATATAAACGCAGTGTTATCTTGATCGTATACATATGAAGGAAAGGTGATCAGCCCTCCGCTTCAGGTACCAGTCCAGGGTAATATTAAATAAATATTACAGTGAAAAAATCACTTATATTTATTTTACCTCCCCTGGGAATCGAACCCAGGACCTCCAGAACGGTAGCCGAGCGTGCTGACCATTACGCTGCGGAGGCGGAGGCATTTTTACAAAATGCGTTTTTTTACGTCTAGTCGACAATCAATTTTATGAGATGCAAACAATCCATTCGCTTTTTTTTAACTTTCTTATGTATATTATACTGTTAAACAAAATGTATAAGCATTCCCATTATTACTTGGACCATATAATATAATATTGCAGCGACAATCGTTTAAAAATAACCATTATAATTAATACCTGTCCGAAAATATTAATAGCGTTTGAATGGAAAGGATTCGATCGACTTTCTATAGTAATTAAAATTAATTCAGTTGATATTGCGTTGACTAGGAATGAAATACTACGTTCATTATCGATATTGAGGACATTGGGTTTATCTACATCCAATGGAAACTCGTATAACGAGCATAAATAAAGGAATGGGTGAATGATCAAGAGTTTATTTTATGAAAATTATAAAATGATTATATTCTTTATTTTTCTCTCTTTTCTCTGTGTATATTAGGTTAAAATGGTTAAAAACAATAAAAAATTATTAAAAAAGAACTCCACCGACAAGACACGCAAAATGGCTTGGTGGGTGGGTCTCTGCAAAAAAATGTTTTAAATATGTTTAAAATCTCAATTTAAATAAATGTATAAAATTTAATAATAAAACCCTTATCCGCACCCCAATGGTGCATAGGGCACTGCTTCATATAAACGCAGTGTTATCTTGATCGTTTACACATGAAGGAAAGGTGATCAGCCCTCCGCTTCAGGTACCAGTCCAGGGTAATATTGAATAAATATGACAGTGAAAAAATCACTTATATTTATTTTACCGCCCTTCGGAATCGAACCCGGGACCTCCAGAACGGTAGCCGAGCGTGCTGACCATTACACTACGGAGGTATACAATTTATGTTAGTAAAAAATAAAAATTCGTTCCAGCATCTTACTCGCTAAGCGAAACGTTTACAAACTCTGGCCAAAGTTTTTTCTAAGCAGAAGTGAGGGCGCTCTTGGAAACTCATTCCCAAGCCGCGGGAGTCCCGGCTCACAAGTGAATGTCGTGAAAAAGGGACTTACCCTATGCGAAATATCACTCATAGTAGGAGAACCTTTTTTTCTCGCTATCCGAATTACTCGTTTCACATTTATACCAGCTCCGTTAAGGAAATAGCAAATCGTGATACGCCTGCGTACTCGTATACGAGTAAACAATGAAACCAGTTTTCGCAATCCATGTGGTCTGAAACAGCTAACATAGGAATAGCTAGATAGGAATAAATTGCCATAAAGTCACCATAAAGCAAATATTTAAAAGGATGGAATAACACATACTAAATTACCAATCGATTTAAATATTTTTTATTGCTTCAAAAGCATTGATAAATTATACATGTAAGAAACGTGTATTGTCTGTTTCCTTTTTTATATTTAACAAGACTGAGCCACAGCAACGCGTGGCCGGTAACGGCTTTATCTAATTCAAGTGGTTTTCGTCAAAAGGTGATACAAAAAAGAAAGGTATTTTTAGCTGTCAGTATCAATTTTCACCGCGGAGGTGAATTGACCAGTCGACCAGATATATATTTGACTTTTACCGTCATATCAAATTTCCTGCGTAGTTTATTATTATTATTACTGTCATTTGAACCCAATTGCTGAAGGTATTATTTACGCGTTGACAATTATTTCATCATGGTTCGTTCGCCTTCATTGGAAAGAAAATTGGTAGGATTGCGCCCATACCGACAATCATTTTGTTTTTCGGCTCTGAGCCTATTGACAAAAGAAATTACATATCGCTCACTCCTTTCAAGAACGTCATAAATAAAAAAAACGTCAATTTTTAGTTGGGCATGTTTTCGGAATGCCCAGAAAAAGTACTATATCCCAGCAAAAGCAGCATATTTTTAACTTAATATTTACCCGCTACTGCAGACAGTTGGTAGAATTCCATATTGAATTGTTGGGTAATATATCCAAAATAAAACACGGTTTTTTGGATTGTGACGCGTTTCGTCTTGATAATGTCCTAAGAAGACGAAACGCGTCACGTATTAATATATACATAAAAAATGTAGAATTCGATCCAAAAAACCGTGTTTTATTTTGGATATTTTACCCAACAAGTGTTGTTTTTGCATTTTGAAGAAAAGGTATTGTTTAATTATTTTTTTTAAATATACAAAATATTTGTCAAATGGAGAAAAAATCTTCGAGCTTTACCTATAAATATCCGTTGCATAGTAAAAAATTCAATAAGTGGTTTGTTATTTATTTTTCATACATTTCATTATATTCTTAAACTCTAAAAACGATCTGAAAAATCAAGTTTTTTGATTTATGACGTTGTTGAAAGGAGTGAGCGATATGTATATGACGATAGCGACACTGATAAACTGTTTTAAATGGCCCTTCAAAACGTCGAAAACAAGTGCAAGACTCTCTTTCTTCTTCTTCTGCTTGGTGTATCAAATCATGGTTATCAACTCCTGCTTTGTTTTATATATAACATAACAATTTGTATAGCCTCCCACCAGTCTGATGATGTCGGTAACGACGAAACCCGGTCACTGGTCAAATAAAAATAAAGTGGAAAAGCTAAAAACATTGGTTTTAATCTAATAATATATTAAAATGCAATTCCATCACGAAGTGTCAGTGGATAGTATAAATCTATAGGGTCCGCCATCTAAAGTTTTTTTTTTCAACTAGTGCTTATTTCGTGAATGGTAACACTTAGCTCATGTCTGATTTGACAGATAATTAGTTTTATCTTTCCGCTGAGCGAATATGGTTGTGTATACGCTTGAACAACGCTGGGAAATATTGCGACATTACTTTGAAAATCATGGTAATGTTGCAGAATGTGTGCGAAAATTGCGTACGGTTTTTGGAAGAAGAGAAGCACCGTCAGCTCCGTATGTTCGTTATCTTGTGAAAAAAGTGAAAGAAACTGGCATCCTCATCGATAAACCAAAGCGTGAAAAGCCAAAAACAGTGCGTACACCCGAGAATATCGATGTTGTGGCAGAAAGTGTGCGTGAAGCGCCATCAACATCAATTCACCGTCGTTCTCAACAATTGAACATTTCGGAGACATCATTGAGACGAATTTTGCATAAAGACCTTGGTATGACGCCATACAAAGTCCAATTGGTTCAGGAGTTGAAGCCAACTGACCATCCAATGCGTTTTCGCTTCGCTGAGTGGGCCTGCGATCGACTTACAGAAGATGCCGATTTTGCCAAAAAAATCATCTTTTCGGATGAAGCTCATTTTGATCTTGGCGGGTATGTAAACAAGCAAAATTGTCGTATTTGGGGCACAGAAAACCCGCACGCATACATTGAAAAGCCGGTACACCCAAAACGAGTCACTGTTTGGTGCGGATTTTGGTCCAGAGGCATAATTGGGCCATTTTTCTTTGAAAATGAGCAAGGAGTGGCCGTTACAGTCAATGGCGATCGTTATCGGGCCATGTTGAACGGATTTTTGTTCACAAAAATTGAAGAGGAGGATATTGGCAACATTTGGTTTCAACAGGACGGCGCTACGTGCCACACAGCCGAAGCTACACTCGATGTTTTGCGCCCTGTTTTAAAAAAAAAAAAGTTATTTGGCGGACCCTTTATTAAAAATAAACATATCATTTTTTGACATCTCATCAAAGATGAAGACGAATATGGAAATCTGGGAATTTACGGGGCTAACGACATATTCTTCTTCATCTTTGATGAGATGACAAAAAATAATATGAAAATTAACTCCTATAATTGGAGATAATCCAGATTTGAGAACAAATATTTGGACACACTCAAAATATAAAAATAAACATCACTATTTCTTAAAATCTATTGTGACACGTCGGCTGTCCAAATTTAAAACACAGTAAGGGACATTTTTTGTAGTAGGTTTTTTTTGCATTTATGGACTAAGTAGACTCTGCTTAGTCCAAAAATGCAAAAAAAACTACTACAAAAAAAAATGTCCCTTACTGTGTTTTAAATTTGGACAGCCGGCGTGTTTCGATAGATTCCGCATTATTGTCGCAACACTTTCATAATATGTGAAGTTTTTTATAGATTTTTTGCATATTCGAAAAAAGGCGACTCGAGAAAAGGCGCTCGGTCTATTTTAAACATTGGTGACAGTCTGTCTGGTAGAGAATTACGTACAACCAACCGCCAATCTCATTCATGATAAATTAAGACTCGGCATTGTGAACACAGTGAATCAAATGCGAAATCAGTTCACGTTCTTAGTTAATTATTATCATTTCAAGATTGGGGAGGCATTAGGATGTAATTTCAGCGGCCCGCAACACGATCAGATAACAACTATCTAGAGTTCGATTCCCAATGACACCCGTAGAGCATGCAACAGTTGTACATATCCGATAAGTACAGTAAAACCTCGATATAACGGACCTCTATTTAAATTATAAATAAAATACTTGTTTTTTTAACCCTTATCCGCACCCAATGGTGCATAATAAACCCTTATCCGCACCCCAATGGTGCATAGGGCACTGCGCAGTGTTATCTTGATCGTTTACACATGAAGGAAAGGTGATCAGCCCTCCGCTTCAGGTACTAGTCCAGGGTAATATTGAATATTACAGTGAAAAAATCACTCATATTTATTCTTACCCCCCCTGGGAATCGAACCCGGGTCCTCCAGAACGGTAGCCGAGCGTGCTGACCATTACACTACGGAGGCGGACATAGGGTGCATAGGACAGTGGTGCATAGGGCACTGAAACGTAGCCACGCAGTGTTATCTTGATCGTTAATTGCACGAAGGCAAGGTGATCCCTCCTGTGCTTTAGGGACCAGTCCAGGGTAATATTAAATAAATATTAGAGTGTAAATTTACTATTATTTATTTTCATCCCCCCTGGGAATCGAACCCGGAACCTCCAGCACAGTAGCTAAACACGCTAACCATTTCACCACGGAGGACATAAATTATTTTGAAAAAGAACACTATATTAAGAAAAAGAACACTATACTAAATAAAGTGTTATTTTTAAAAAGAAAATAAAGTTTTTTGATTTATTTTCAACCTATTTTTGACTGTCGGCTTTAACGGACACTCCCTGCCCCCAATTAGTCCGTTATATCGAGGTTTTACTGTATTTATATAAATTATCCTTGAATAAACGCAACCTGACCTTCTCTGGCTATGCGGTCATCGATTATGATACTAAGTTATTAATTACTTATATGAACGCAGATAAAGCTGAGTACAACCGTGGAGTAAAGAGAATATAGCACTTATTTTGGATAACGTGATAAGATAGATATATAGATATGATTTTTTTTTCAATTAAAATATATACTTACAAGAAAAATTATTTGTTTTTAATAACGTGTTTTTGTAATAATAATCTCAAAAAAATTTTTAGGATTTATTACGGAGTGTGTGGAAGTTTTTGGTAAGGGAATGTGTAATTGATTATGAGTTTTTTAATGTTTTTTTTTATGTTTTAGAATTTAATAAACCCTGATGATGACAAGGTCTTCGTCGAAACCGGTAGGTTAAAGTGTACCAATAATAAAAATGTCCGCCTCCGTAGTGTAATGGTCAGCACTCTCGGCTACCGTTCTGGAGGTCCCGGGTTCGATTCCCAAGGGGGGTTTAATAAATATAAATGAATTTTTCACTCTAATATTTATTCAATATTACACTGGACTGGTACCTGAAGTGGAGGGCTGATCACCTTGCCCTTATATGTAAACGATCAAGATAACACTGCGTTGATATGACGCAGTGCCCTATGCACCATTGGGGTGCGGATAAGGGTTTTATTATATTATTATTAATAGTAAAAAAGTGGTTAAAACAAAGTTGTTTAATTTTATAAAGTTTATAAAATGTGCCACTAAGTATTTGCGAAAACCATTCAATAAATCAAAAGAGTTCCTTAATAAGCGTTTAATATTTATTATTAATAAGCGTTTAAAATTTATTTACAATAAGCCGAAAAAATTTTAAGACATAAAAATAATACACTTACTAAAACTGGCCATGTTTTGTTTCAAGAACCAATGATTCTCCAAATAAAATACAGTGAACTCACCTGTGAATAACTCGACGCTGGCTATAATACCCTAAACGGGTGAAGAGCCATTAAAAAGAAGAAGAAGAAGAAGAAGAAGAACTCACCTGTAACAAAAGAAGAAAACAAACAATAAGAATAAACCTTTTTTAATTATCGTGAGATTGGCACGAGGAAACATTATTAGCGTGGACGATTATTATTTTATTTATTGTTTCGGCATTAACTTTGTGGTAAGACATGTTACAATGATTAAAGAAAACACTTCGTTTTTTACCACTTGAGTTTTATTATAGACTACATGTTTCAGAAGTTAAACTTCCATCATTCAGGTCTGTATAGTAACTAAAATATAAAATATAAAATTGTTCTATAAATAAGGAGAGGGGAAAGTAAGGGGAAGGGGTTATTAGTCAAGGGACGGAGTTTGAAAACAAAGGAAAAATGGAAAGCAATGGCGTAGAATTTTGAAACAATATATTATTTAATAAATTATTATTAGAATTCAGGTTTTTTTGTATTTCTAAATTTTCAAGATAATTCATAATTTGGCCTTTATATGGAACAAGGTGTAATAATTTTAATTTATGAGAGAGAAATGAGTGATTAGTATCTATAATATGATTTGCAAATTCCGAAAAATAATTACTAACAAGACCGCTATGATGTTCTTTAATTCTAATCTTTAAATTTCTCAAAAAAATTGCTTTCCATTTTTCCTTTGTTTTCAAACTCCGTTCCTTGACTAACCCCTTCCCCTTACTTTACCCTCTCCTTATTTATAGAAAAATTTTATATTTTATATTTTAGTTATTATACAGACCTGAATGATGGAAGTTTAACTTCTGAAACATGTAGTCTATAATAAAACTCAAGTGGTAAAAAACGAAGTGTTTTCTTTAATCATTGGATGATTATTAGTGATTATTCGTGTAGTCCTAATGTACAATCTACGCGTGTACGTCAGGACTACATTGTAGATAGCAGTCACAAGTCCCAACGCTCGATACTAAACAAGATATTAGTCACGATATGATCAGCTGGGCGCAGAACCATTCTGTTGGCAGGCAGAGAACGCGAGGCGAGATTCAATTGACTTTTAAAAAATCGGGCAGATTGCAAGAATGGAAAATTTTCACTGACATCATACTTCAAGATATATAAAAAAAAACGTCTTGGTCCGGAGCGATATTATATAATAATAAAGGCACTTCGGTAATTTGGCTATACTATCTGACTGCGTGATTGAATTGTGCCCTCTGTGGTTTTTTGACTTAGAGACTAGAATATCACATCAGCGATATCATTTTGGAAAATCTACTACGTTTTTAAGTAGATTTTTCTGACTACGTTTGCCTCATAAATTTGTTTAAAACGTTCTTTCCTCATTCATACGTTCGACATGTCCAAACCATCTCAACACACCTTTCTCAATTTTATCTATAGTGCTTTTATCAGCCTTGCATTATTTCCTTGTTACACCATTCGAACATCTATCCTATATCGTTTTGCCGCACATTCGTCTGAGGGATCGCATTTCGAGAAGACACAATCTGACTCTAATAATTATTTTACAATGATTATTTTAAGAATAATTTTATAAGAGACTTTTAGAAAACTCGACAATCTCAAATTTAAGGTTGGAAACTTCAAATTTGAGATTGTCGAGTTATGTTATCTTTCATATATTGGCGTGCTCTTTTCCCAGCAAATAATTGAATGGAAACCCGTGGCCACGATTAAACTCGCAGAATTATCGTTGCGATACTTTTAATTCGCGATAAAAACAAAGTAGGTAGGTCGGTTAGCGCTACGGCTGAACTGAGGCGAAAGTACCGAGAACCAGGCGGATCATGGGTGTAAAGATGACGGCGACGTGCTCGAAGTCATGAACGCTTACATGTACAAAAATCATTACAGGAGTAAAATGATGTATGGTAAATCCCCCTATAACGTTGATATAACTTCCACGTTATCGGGGGGAACGTTGTAGGGGTTTAATGTTTTTAAATTATGTTTTATTGTTCCTTATGGGACACGAGTTTACTCTTGCGGTATACGGCTGTCCAAACTTAAAACACAGTAAGGGACTTTTTTTGGTAGTACGTTTTTTTTGCATTTTCGGACTAATCTACTTAGTCCAAAAATGCAAAAAAAAACATACTACAAAAAAATGTCCCTTACTGTGTTTTGAGTTTGGACAGCCGTATACGCATCGAAAATTGAAGTAAGTTCACTGTCACTGTATAAAGAAAAATCAAAGCAAACACTTTTGTAGGAAAAGTGGCAAATTAAAAACCTTACGCGAATTTTAAATTGTGTTTTTTGACTAACGGGAATGACTTTACCGAATATACGAATCAACTGCTTTATACGGGGGACCACCATTATAGGAAAAAATGCCGCAAACGTTATAGAGGAAAACCTTATAATATTTTTAAATTTTAAATTACAAGTTTTTAATGTATATATCCATCCCTGAAGATTACAAGGTTCTTGCTTCCGTTAAAAGGAGAAAAATACCAAAAAATAAAAAATGGTTAAACAAAAAGTCCTAATTTTATTCTATAAAATGTGCCACAAAGTATCTGCAAAAGAAAATCAGGAAATTATTTTTTTTATTTATATAGATGAAGTGTATATATATTTATGTGTGAATACAACCTTATCACAATACGGCTGTCCAAACTTAAAACACAGTAAGGGACATTTTTTTTGTAGTACCTTTTTTTTGCATTTTTGGACTAAGTAGAATCTACTTAGTCCAAAAATGCAAAAAAAACGTACTACAAAAAAAATGTCCCTTACTGTGTTTTGAGTTTGGACAGCCGAATATATGTTTTGTTTTAATGAAAAAAGGATTTGGCTTCATCTGACTATGGCGATGATGACTTAAGCGAAGTAATATTTGATTCGTTTGATCCTTATTTATTAATAATAAATAATAATAAAACCCTTATCCGCACCCCAATGGTGCATAGGGCACTGCGTCATATAAACGCAGAGTTATCTTGATCGTTTACACATGAAGGAAAGGTGATCAGCCCTCCGCTTCAGGTACCAGTCCAGGGTAATATTGAATAAATATTACAGTGAAAAAATCACTTATATTTATTTGACCCCCCTGGGAATCGAACCCGGGACCTCCAGAACGGTAGCCGAGCGTGCTGACCATTACACTACGGAGGCGGACAGAAATTACATTTTATTAATACAAAATAAAATAAAAAGTTTAGTACAGGGTTTCCCCATCTTGGCTACATACGTCCTTGTATCTATAAGACAATATTTGAGCGATGACGACGAGAATATTCGCGGCACTTTTTGTTCAAGTGCGGTTGCTACGCGAGAAACCAACCTATCATACGTGTCTTTCATTTGTTATTCAAAGATTATCTAAAATAACTGCCGTCCGCCTCCGTGGTGTAATGGTTAGCACGTTTAGCTACCGTGCTGGGGCTACCGGTTACCGTCTACCAATGGTTAGAAATAGTGAGAGTGATATGATCTTTAGAAAAAGACTAAAAACACATTTGTTTGCTAAATCATTTCCATCATAATATTTTCCCCAATTCATTCACAGTGAAGCGCCCTTGAGGTATTATTTTACGAAAATGGCGCTATATAAGTCATCCAAATTTATTATTATTTATTATTACCGGGTTCGATTCCCAGGGGGGGCAAAAATAAATATTAGTGATTTTACACTCTAATAGTTATTTGGACACCCTGGACTGGTACCTGAAGCGCAGGAGTGATCACCTTGCCTTCACGTGAGTAACGATCATGAAAACACTGCGTCAATGCGATGCAGTGCCCTATGCACTACTAGGAAAGGATAACCCAATGGTGCATAGGACACTACAAAGTATTGATGCAGTATTATCTTGATCGTTAGTTACATGAATGCAAGGTAATGACTCCTGCGCTTCAGCGACCAGTTCAGGGTAGTATGAAATAAATATTAGAGCGTAAAATCACTAATATTTATATTCACCCCCTTGGGAATGGAACCTGGGACCTCCAGCACGGTAGTTAAACACGCTAACCATTACAAGATGGAGGCGGACAAAGGCGGAAAATTTGTAATGTTCTTAAACTGTAACGATACGACAAGGTTAAACATAAAGGTACTTTAAAAATAAAATAAAACAATATGCATTTATGTATAAGTATACCTAGTATGTCTAGCTGGAAAAAACCGTCTAGCTGTCTGGACCATTCTGTTGCCAGGTCTAAAAGGCGTGGTTTTCATTTATCTCGTACGTAAATCATAGCGAAAAAAAACTAGCAACACTTCTTGAGATATAAATAAATAAATCACTCAGGTACGTAGGTACCCTTCGTTTGGTATAGCTAACTACATAATTCAATGCTATTAGCCGCGTTATATAAATAGAATTACTTGAAGCGGTACAAGACCTTGCCATTAGGATAATCTGTGTAAAAACAAAACCCTCGTTATTTTTTATGAAAAAATAAGTATTGCCAGATAAGAAAAAGGTGACATTTTGCACTTATAAGTGAGTACCTCTACCCATCACAGGTAGTCACAGGTAGAAAATGGTTTTAGTGTCTACTAGTAAGGTTGTAAATCATTCGAATAATGCATACAAATAAACACATGAATATTTGCCGAAATAACACGTTATTACGAAAGTAAACATAACTGGCGCTTCAAAAGCAACAAAGGGTAGGTGTATCAATTTTAGCTCAAAAGC
Organism: Brachycentrus maculatus; assembly: GCF_059751285.1. Taxonomy (NCBI): domain Eukaryota; kingdom Metazoa; phylum Arthropoda; class Insecta; order Trichoptera; family Brachycentridae; genus Brachycentrus; species Brachycentrus maculatus. The sequence goes on from NW_028281092.1 coordinate 937,268, forward strand.
TGTGAGGAGTTTTCTAGCATCCTAATAAAATAAAATGAATGTATATAAACGCAAACGTATATAAACTATGTACTTTAATTAAGAGTGCATCATTTATTTATGATTGGGAGAGAGAATGACATACCAGCAGATGTAAAGGGAAACCTAATATCGCTCACTCCTTTCAAGAACGTCATAAATCAAAAATCGTCCATTTTCAGTTGTGCATGTTTTCGGAATGCCTAGAAAATGTACTATATCCCAGCAAAAGAGGCATATTTTTAACTTAATATTTACCCGTTACAGGGCAGAAAGTGTTGTTTTTGCATTTTGAAGAAAATGTATTGTTTAATTATTTTTTAAATATACTAAATATTTTTCAAATGATGAAAAAACCTTCAGGTTTTACCTAAAAAGATGTATTGCACAGTAAAAAGTTCAATAAGTGGCTTGATATTTATTTTTAATACATTGTATTATATTTTTAAACTTTAAAAACGTTCTCCTGAAAAATCAAGTTTTTTGATTTATGACGTTCTTGAAAGGAGTGAGCGATATGTTTCAACGGCCATGTGGGTAACGACATAAAAAAACATATGAAGTAAGTACCTACAAAGAAGTCACCAATCTTTTAACATTTGAATCCATGGAATGATCGTATTTCTTACTGTAGTAAACACTAAAATATTCTCATTTCCCGCCATAAATATTGCGAAGAAAAAGAACGGCGCTAAATTTTTAAAAGCAAACAAAACGCGGTTCAGTGATTTTTATCGCACGGTTGCGATTACCGGCTGCTGTTACCTCAGAACTGGTTAGAATTGAATAAGCCACGTGGATCCGAAATCTCTAAAGACGTATCAAATTTGATAGAAGCTTGTACAATATGTTTACTATACCGACCGTTTTGTAATTTCAGCGGTGGACTTTGGAACCGACAAGGAAAACCATATTATTTTTATATCGGAAATCCCTCGCGAAGGTTAGGCTATAATTATTTTTTCTATATGTGAGTCAAGTGAATGTGGGACTAATTGTTTAATGATTGGGTGTCCGTTAGAGGTTATTTTCGCCTGGCCAAAAAAAATGGATTTCTTCTTCAGTAGGTCAGAATACAATGCGAGAAAAAAACGCCCAAATATTGTCGTCAGGCAACAATAGACACAATACACAATGGATCTGCGTCACAGTGCGAGATCTAGAAAGACTGGATAGAGAGACAATAAAAAAAAATTAAAAATAAAAACGGTTGGCTTAAAATCTTAATATTTTTTTCTGATTATAATAAAATAATTATCATTTAGTTTTTTCCACGTGAATTTTATTTGACCAGAAACCGGGTTTCGCCGTAACCGACATCATCAGACTGGTGACAAATCACCAGACTTCACAAATGAAATTCATGTGGAAAAAACTACATAGTTGTTATATTATAAGAAATGTCAGCACAAAACTTAAATTCTTCTATAATCAAAATGTAACTTTGTTACATTTTAATAATAGAAGTTTTAACTATATTATTAAAACAAAGTTACATTTTAATTATGAAATGTAAAATCACAAAGTTAGTGCTTCAAATATAAATTATATTAAATTCTTCTTCTTCCAATAGGCCGTTTTTTGACGAAAGTTTTGATAAGATGGAGGTCAAATAATGTAATAATAGAAGGAGAACCTTGGTTAAATCTGTTTCTATACGCAGATAAAGCGGAAGGTTCGATCTAATATTAATTAATTACATATCTTGAAATCTGGCTAATCAATAAGGTATTTCATATCAAGGTTTAGATTATTATGTGATTGCATGTGTTTGAGTCATTAAAATATGGTGTATCCAAAAAAAATGTTGGAACTACCGGAAACAAGCTTGCTTCTTACCATGATATTACGATGATAAAATCATATTTAAAAAATATATATATGTATTTCGTAAAATGAGAAACTGTCGAAACGGAGAAAGTATATAATAATACAAAAAATTACTCTATTTAATGTTCCATTCTAATTCAAAATAGCAGTTGTCATCCAAAAAGTGAAAAAATTAAAATTATATGGCCCGAAACGTGCGTAACTTTTGTGCCCCACCTGTACAAATATTCGACTACAATAACATTGCCCGCATGCGGAGTGGAGACCGGCAAACGATAGTAAGACTTAAACACATGTGCGTATAGTTCAAAATCGCTTGCGTCATATTATCAAGTATGACATTATTGAATTACGTTGCCAGAATGGACTTTGGACCGTGGGTTTCGAATGGGAACGACATTCAAGCGAATATAGCACTTACTGGGTTCGCGTAACGCGTATTTTGGTTTGTAGGACTCGGTTTTATACGGCTTTTTAGTGGTCTCGATACCTGGCTCGCATCTAGGCGTTGAAAATTCGCCATTTTAGCGGGATCCGCGCAAAAAAGGCATCTGTCAGATTGAACTCACTATAGAGATGTTGTGATTTTTCTTGCGTTAGATTGACTTTTTTGTGCGTGAGTCACAACGCTTGTCTACACGGTTACGAATACGTTAGCTGATGGACTTTGGACCCAGCTCAAACGATGCAACAATGAAGTATGTAATTTTATAGTGGGCGAGGTAGGAGTATGGTATACCACACTTTCTTAAAATAAATTAATTTTGAATATGGATCTGCCAGGCGTCGACATTTGTAATGATCGCTATAGTTGTTTCGAATTAGCCGAATTAAACTTAAAAAGCGTTTTATAATGATTTCAACCACCTAATCTAGAAATATAATCTACCTTAATGATTTTTATCGAATTACACGAGTAGACATGAGTTACAAATATGTACATTCACCAATACAATTATTCAATAGTTTTAAACTTTTAAAATCCGATGGAATCAATCATGCTTCTTACGGTTGATTTTTATTTTTACATTTTTTTACTTTGGTTTACACTATTGTTAATATTTTCATAATATTTTTGTATTTTTTCAAGCGATAATTTTTAACAACATAAATTATAACAGAATTTGAAGATTCCTGAATCTCGACTAACGATGCTGAATTTCGCTTTGAAATTTATAGTATTTTTAAAACATGTCATAAAACAAGACCTCTGATACAATTTTCTATGTTGATAAACATAGATTAAAATAAATAATAGTTTTATTAAATAGCTCGTTCGTTGGAAGGGATGTGTGAAAGAGAAGTCCGCTAGACATTGTAGGAATTATTGATATTGGTACGTGCAAATAGGTGACTGAAAATCACACTCATTAATCCCTACGTCTCTTTAGTGCAAACTATAATACAATAGGTAATTTATCACAATTTTTTACACTATTAATCTTTATAGTATCCATTAATTTTTTTTTAAATGTTTTTATTTAAGGGTGCTGATTTTACGAGCATAAAGAACAATTTTAAATAAATGTATTTAATCACGAATCAAATCTGAAGCATTAAGGCTTATGTATTAAATGTTAAACACAGATTTTTTCAATCTACTAAGTTGTATTTTTTTGTTAAAAAATACGTAAAAATCAATTTTGTGAATATTGTTTCGGCTAGTTTTGGCATTTTCAAACGAATGTCATGTGTTTGTATGTGAATGTTATGTGTTTTTTAAAAATAAAATACAACTTAGTAGACTTAAAAAAATCAGTGTTTGATTTAACATTAATAACATAAATTAAAATGGAATTCTACAAATTAAACGCCAAATCTATAAGTAAAAAAAGCATTTAGGCGTCTGAAAGACCTAAGCACCTAAGCAAATGAAAACTAGAACATTTTTTTTAAATATATCAAGACAAACGGAGAAAAAAAGGTTGACAGTCGCTCCATATTCACACGGTGAGCACGTGCTCGAGCGAGACGGAGCTAACGGCCGAGCGCTTGGTTAGAACGCGACAAAAGTATGTACGGAGATCTGCCACTACGTGAGCACGTGCTCTAGAACGGACTTTGGACTTTGTACCAGTCACGAAAGTGGCCAACAATAGCGCTGGTGCGAGCGAGATCGGTATACGAAAACATCACTCCCTTCCGCCGCAGGTTCGAGCGGGACGGTCGTATTTCGATTCTATTTCCTCTCCAGCTATTCTGGGCACGTTCGAGTGCGACGGCGATATACAGGTGAGCGGCCGACGACAGCGAGGTAGAAAGGGACAAGGATAAGATTAGCCGGATTTGCCGAATTATTTTATCCGGTGGACCTGATTACAGATTAGCTTAATTTTGTGCGTGTATGGTCAAGTAACAGAGAAACAAAACAGATAGAGTACCTACAAACAATAGCAAATAATAAAATATCACTACCTATTTCTTTCAACTACCTACATTAAAAAGGCGGGTACTTAATTACATATACCTAAACGGCGATTGCATTGATATTTTTCGCGGTTGGCAATGCTTTCTAAATTTAAAAATTAGACTGGAAGTTTATGGTACAGAGGGCCAATAATTCGGCGGGAAATTACAGAATTAAATATATGCTATTACCTCTTCAGTATTGTATGACTTTAATATTTTTTTAGTGACATCGATAAAATCGCAATTGTTTTCATTGTGACGATATGTTAGTGAGCCTATGGTCTGTCACTTCTCTGTAGCACGCCTAAAGTGCTTACTTATTTTGGAGGTTATGATAGAAGAATGTCCAATTTACGGAGTTAATGAAATCAATGAAAAATAACTATTTTTACGTTTTAGAAATATCAACACATGAAGAAGAATTTGGAAGGCTGGGTATTTACAAAATTAAGAAAATTAAGAAAGGTGTGTTGAGATGGTTTGGACATGTAGAACGAATGAGTGAGGAAAGAACGGTAAAACAAAATTATGAGGCGAATGTTAGCGGGAAAAGAAGCAGAGGAAGACCGAGAAAAACATGGCACGATCAGGTATGCCAAATACTTGAAAGTGGTCAGGTTAGGAGTCGTAACAATCGGCGGGTATGTATGAGGAGATGCATGAACGTGGAAGAGGCGAAGAATGTTTGCAAGGACAGAGTGGTGTGGCGCTCTATTCTCTCTGCCTACCCCTGCGGGGAAGCGGCGTGATGGTTAGTTAGTTAGTTAGTTTTATTTACATGGCTCACGACCTGTCAACGGCTATTTTTACTTCTTTTATTAATATTTATAAAGAATGATTTGTAAAAAACTATTACTTAATAAAACTTGTAACGATTATGTTTTTTGGAAATATTTATTATTTATAACTATAAAAGTAAACTAAAATAATATTTATAACTATAAAACTAAACTAAATATAATAATAATAATAATAAAACCCTTATCTGCACCCCAATGGTGCATAGGGCACTGCGTAATACAAATGCAGTGTAATCTTGATCTACACATGAAGGAAAGGTGATCAGCCCTCCGCTTCAGGTACCAGTCCAGGGTAGTATTGAATAAATTGTACAGTGAAAAAATCACTACTATTTATTTTTTCCCCCCTGGGAATCGAACCCGGGACCTCCAGAACGGTAGCCGAGCGTGCTGACCATTACACTACGGAGATGGACAACATCTTTTTTAATAAGGATAACATATTTTTTATTAAAAATTAAAGTTTTAAATGTTATATTCGATTTGCACTTGCGAGAAATTATCAGAGCGAGTCTCTAATATTCACACAAAGCATTGAACGAGAGGCTTTTGACATTGGTTCGGGGTTCGAACCGGTTTACATGAACACCCACGGAAAAGGTACGCCACTTACCCACCGTGTTACGAGCCGCGATAAAAACAACATCACAAAAGAATCACCATAGGTTATGATATAAAAAAAAAAAAAAACATCATAGTGCCCACGTAAACTAGGCCCGGTCGCGATGATAACGACAGTGCGTCTTATCTCGTCAGTAAAATTGTATACTTAAGGACTGCCGACAGAAAGTCTATGATATTCTTTATCTCTGCTTTAGATTTGAAAAAAATTAAAATGTGGTGGAAAAGTAACATTTAAAAAATATATTTTTTGATTGGGAGTTTGCCCGGGATGAGGTGACGAGGTCCCGGGTTCGATTCCCAGGGGGGGGGTCAAATAAATATAAGTGTTTTCTTTCACTCTAATATTTATTCAATATCACCCTGGACTCGTTGGTACCTGAAGCGGAGGGCCTTTCCTTCATGTGTCACGATCAAGATAACACCGCGTTTATATGATGCGGTGCCCTATGCACCATTGGGGTGCGGTTAAGGATTTGAAGTAGAGGAAGTGAAGGGCATAAACTTTTTGTATCGACTCAAAGAAAGATGATTAGGACATCGAATACACACGGGAGTGAAGTTGTGGCATTGGTATGGCATTTACTTTGTAGATAAAGATGATGTTTTAAATTTACAAATACACATAACACTCGTATTAGACCAATTTCGAGTTTATTAATGTAAACACGACCAGTTTCGAGGACAACGGATGTTCTTGAAACGAACCATGTTTACGTTTAAAAGCTCTCAACCGCATTCCCGGATCCGATACAGAAGCTCTACGCTTCCTGCCAGACCACTCTCATGAAGCAGATTTTTAATATAAAAGGATAAGTAAAAGTCAAACAAAATGTATCCCGATTTCAGTATAAATTTACATTGATGGCTTTCAATATCCCTGTAACTGGCAATCTACATAAATACAAATTCGGAAAACCATAATTGAGATTCTAGAAGTGTCCCGTGTAGGCATAGTGGCAGTGTTTATATTATATTACAAAAAAATTGTGTTATACGAGTGTTTTATCTTTATTTTATTATTATTACAAAGCAAAACTATCGCGGAAGCTAAACTGGCAGTGCACAACGGAGTCCTGGTTCCAACTCTAATGTATGGAAGTGAAACATGGAGTTGGCAAAAGAAGGATGAAAGTAGACTGAATGCAGTCGAAATGCGATCTCTCAGAAGAATGTGTAACAAAACGATGTATGATAGATGTGCGAATAGTGAAATAAGGAAGGAATGCAAAGCTGAGATAAGCATTATCGATAAAATTAAGAAAGGTGTGTTGAGATGGTTTGGACATGTAGAACGAATGAGTGAGGAAAGAACGGTAAAACAAAATTATGAGGCGAATGTTAGCGGGAAAAGAAGCAGAGGAAGACCGAGAAAAACATGGCACGATCAGATATGCCAAATACTTGAAAGTGGTCAGGTTAGGAGTCGTAGCAATCGGCGGGTATGTATGAGGAGATGCATGAACGTGGAAGAGGCGAAGAATGTTTGCAAGGACAGAGTGGTGTGGCGCTCTATTCTCTCTGCCTACCCCTGCGGGGAAGCGGCGTGATGGTTAGTTAGTTAGTTAGTTAGTTAAAACTATCGCGCCCACGATACTCCAAACAAAGAATAACGATTAAAGGATTATTACACGTTACTTTGTGACAGGCTTCCGAGAAAGCGATTATAACGTGTCTGTTAAAATTGGCATAAAACAAAGAAACGCGATAGTTTACGATGTCTTAGACTGAAAAATCAAACTAATTGATGGAACAAATTAATAAAAAATGAATCTAGGAAATACGAGAAAGCCAAGAAGAGGTAGTATAATTTGTCCTGTTGTTTTGAAAATTGATTTTTAAGGTAGACCAATTTACTTTCTTACTAATATAAACAAGTCACAATAAAATCGTATATAAAATCATAAATAAAATAGTGACGGAAGTGGATTCTGTATTGCTCCCAAGCAAGACTCCACTGTCAGACCTCGTGTTATAAATTAGTATCATATCGACGGTTTGACGATGATGGATTTTTTCCCTATCGAATTTCTTGGTCATTGTCAATGCCAACAGAAATTATTTATTGCTCGAAATTGTCTACATTATAATACATACGGCACTTTTTATTTCGTTGATTGAGAATCATTACTCTAACATATCGCCAAGACGAGATGTAGAACTAATGTTTTAAATTCCATGACATCATTAATTTTATTTGAGTCGTTTATAAAACTCTCTACTTAGGATAAAAAAAAATACCGGAGCGTACCGAATTTGTGAATACTATAATAAATAAGTGAAAGTTCGCTGTAAATTTGCCGATATTTTCTTTTAAAAGTTAAGTAAAATATTATATAATAATGTTTACTTGGTAATTATGATACAAACTTATTATCTGCGAGTGGAGAAATGGGTGTTTATTGTTTGTAAATAAAACGACGAGTGTTATTTTACAACAAATTTAGCATTTTATGAAAGGGGATTTTTTGAAATACTCACTTATGCAAGCATAAATGTCATCTTTTTACGTAATGATATCATACAAATCGTTACGTAGAGACTGACTCAAGTCAATAGGAAAACGAGCGAGGAAAAAGTTACAACCCGTAAAAGTACGTCTTCTTCCTGGCTTTATCCCAACTTATCATATTGGTATATTGTTAACTTCAGCTATCCTCGTCCTCAGGTTGTAGGTCCTTTTATCATATACAACGTCACCTAGGTCATGCCTTCGAATCATGTTATCTTTCTGTAGCATCCTAGAATTTTTGGCCTCTAGATGTCTTTCGAGGAAGATCCATGGCGATCGCCTGGTTTACAATATGTTCAGGTTCTTTGCGTCCTACGTGCCCATACCACTTCAATTGCCTTTCTTTTTCCAACCCGCAAAAGTACCTTTTTGTAAAATAAACAAAAGTCCGAGGCTACGATCTTGATTTGCTTTCATGCGTGTCATAATGAGCATATTCAATTGTTGAGCGTTAAATTGTTATTGCATAGCTCCCACCAACACCAGTCAGCAGTCGTCCGGAGTAAAGGTCACAAAACGGAGACCGGTTTATTGTGCCCATGTAATAAATGTTTATTCGAATACAAATTTGTTGTTTTCCGCAAATTTCTGGCCAGCTAATATCACATGCGACACACCTCCGAATCACCCACCGAAAATTGTTCGGGATCAAAGTTTGACAATTCTGTTACTAACAATATTTGAGAAAAAAGCATTAGACAGTCGTGTAATAAGTTAATATTTTTGGGCTATTTTTTCGACTTTTAAGCAAAAAAAAAAGTGAAATGGTTAATGAAAAAATAAGCAGGACGAAATGAAGAGAAAAAAATCCTTAATCAGATGCTGTATTCCTGTGGAGAGAGCATGTAAGGATGACCAGTGGCGTGCACAGAGTTTTTAACCAAGGTAGGCAGTAGGGTTGGATAAGGCATAGTAGGCACTGGTCGTGTTTCTATATGGAACCCGAGTAATCCAGGGTAGGCACTGCTTTTCTGCCTTTATAGAATGCACGCCTCTGAGGATGACCGAGATATACAAAGAAGAAACTCGAGAGGGAAAAAATCTTGTCAGGTTTGCCATTCATTCGACCTTACTGGGGTCAGCTAAATAACTAGGTATCGATGTTAATAAAGAAAGCTTTTCATTTCTATTTAAATTATGATCCATCGCTAATTGAAAACTGCAAAGTCTGGTAGTACATCGTTGTCTCACAATCAATCAGCTTCCGCGGGAAATTTTAAACGTCCACGTGACATACCGGCTTCATCATCAATATTGGTGGACATTGAATCATCTCGTGTGGCCAAATGGCTCACCTTCCGACGCTGATACTGATTACTGATAGATTGTGATAGCCCGCGGTACAAAGTTCAAAGACACACTATCCGCTAACCACACATTCCGGATCAGCCGGGACCTGACGATTCGCCACCAAAAGAACGACAATACGTAAATATGGGGAGACAATTCAAGTATTGATGAACGTTTGAAAAATAGACGAGAAACACCTTTGCATACAAAGCGTTCCGCCTAGTAACAAGTATTTCATGATATTGACGAAGAAAATCAAACATTCTACTATTTATTCTATTCGAGTGGCAGTTGTTATACCTCTGGTGACAATTTCAAAGTCTGCAGAGCTCGCAACAGCTGTCGGCAATTTTTGTTAGTTAATTTTACACCAAACCGATTTTTAACAGAGAAATCCATCATCGTATACAAGAGAACATAACAAAATTCATGTGGAACCGATAAACACAGCGTTTGGAGTAAGGTCATTGCAACATATAACGTTTACAAAAATTAACAAGCTGCCTGTCATAAAAAATAGAATCCAAAACTGAATGAACTGAAAAAGTACTTTATGGAAAGATATTCGTGTTAGCGATTAGTTATATTTACTCATTTGTTTCCTAACATACTTCTTACATTATTTTTTTTATATGCCTATTAATTATACCCGTTTATTGATTTATATTTTACATTTTGCCGTGTTAGTTTTGTTTAATTTTCCAAATATTATTTTTACTTTTACTTATTTGTGATTCGGTCTTGTTAACCTTAATCCAATGTCCCAAAATGAGTAATGGAAATTACTCATCGGGAATATTATATGTGTGACTTATGTACGTAATATGTTTTAAAATATACATATAAAATTAAAAAAAAAAAACAAGATATTGTAGTAAACTTACACGAGTAGATTATTCTTTAAAGGCTCAAATATACCCTGACTTAGAACGGCACTTATAGGGTGTTTTAAAAATAAATTTATTCGCAAACTTAGTATGAGGCAATGGTATTATACATTACGCATGCTGGAGTACGGTTTAAGGGTCAATTTCATTAGAGACGCTTCAATCGATGATCAATGGTCACCCGAGATCGGCGCGACCAGCAGACCTATAGACCTTTCTATTAAATTGATATCCCAATGCCGACCGCATCGATGTATGGTACATTTTAATATCCGATCTTCCTCATCCACTTTGAAAATAATTATTAATACATACTCAAATATTACGTATGTTTAACCTTTTCCACTCTGACCATTTGTTCTCGTAATCAGCTACTCTGATCAAAAAAATGCGACGTTTTTCTACCATTAAAATAAATATTATGGTTCCCTAATTTTGGGAGACTCTGTCTGGCAATTCGTATGACCATGTTAATTAAGAATAACTGTATTTATCTGAAAAATTTTTTGGTTAAATATACTTGGGTGATAGAGAAATCAGTTATTAAAGTTATACCTGCGCCGGGCCAGACATTGTGGCCCACGGAGCTGCCTACTAGAAGCATACGGGCCAGAATGTCTGGCCTACAGAATGGTAAGAGTTAAAAATAATGACGATTTTGATAACAACGAAAAAGGTTGAAGAGGGGGTAAGAGCTGTTTCTTATTTTTATTTGTTTAATTTTTATTATCAAAATTTAGAATTAGCTTCACATACGGTGTTTGAAAATGATGCGGAATGCTTCAAAAGACGTGTCACAGTAGATTTTAAGAAATAGTGGTATTTACTAAGTAAAACTAAATGTTGTAAATAAATTATCTGGTCAAATTATAAGCTTAATAATAAAAATGAAAATGTTATTTTCTGGCGTTTCTAATGTGTGTGATTATAATCCAGGATTCGGACCTCACATACTAATATAAGAGTTTCTGCTTAGTAAAAAGCTTCTTTACATCTCACCAATAGATGTCTCTAGTGAAGTTCTAGTGATTCAAGAACAAGGTTTCTAAATTAGTTCATATATTTAGAGCTTCCAAGAATTTAAGTAGTGTGGTTGTCAATAACGGGTAGAATTGGTGAATGTTACACGTGTGTAAAGTGATCACTTAAACCAGCCTATGACGGTCGTCAGCCCCGTAAATGCCCAGACTTCTATATTCTTCTTCATCTTTGATGAGATGTCAAAAATAATAAGTAAAACTAAAATTGAAAAAAGTAATGTGTGTACTTCGTTTTTTCAATGCTTGGCTTGGATTGGCATCTTTATATTTTACAATCTGCCGGCATCAACTTTATCCGAACAAAGGAAACGTAAATCGTTATTCCCAAACCTCATTAATCCAAGATAACTATGTATTACTGCCGTACGAATTGTAGGTAGGTCGTATCTAATTGGGATATTATATAATATTTTGGCCAACGTTATAGACGACGAAAACGGACGTATTTTCAACAAAAAATAAATGAAAACATGAGTTTAGAGTCAGATTAAAACACAATTATCTGATTAAAGATACAAATTGTTGCTAAGCGAACGATTCGCGAGTGGGAGCGCGAGCGGTGAAATTCGTGGGGCAAAGTCCACCGCGCGTAGATTTACACCACATTGACGTAATACACGACTCAAATACATAAGACAAACTTTCATTGCTTACTGTATTGTGAATAGTTCAAATATAATTTACAATAAAACATGAATAAATTGACTAGACGTTAACAACAAAGACACAAAATAAACGTACCTAATACGCAATTTTTGATATACTTACGCAATTTCAAAAATGACTCACGAAGCGATTCCCGCTTTTTTCGACTCCGACAAAAAAGTCGATTTGTTTTTTTATATGTGGAGGTCCTAACCAAAAGGTTATATTTCCATTAGAAATGATTTTAAGTAACCAGGAATTCTAGCTTGTAAAATTTATACGGTTTGGTGCAATTTAATGATTTCATATTGGTTCACACAGGATTGGTCACGTTTCGTCGTAACTTTAATTAAGATTTCGATAGAATACAGCGAACAGAACAGATTTGCATTTAAAGGATAAAAGATATGTAACTTTTTGGTGAGGACCTCCACATATTGGTTTTAAAACAAAAAAAGTGGTTTTGCATGACGATTTGGTGGTGTAAAATAACAAGTACAGGTGGTATATTCCAAAGGAACCAGTTGTCGAAGCGTATTGTTAGGAACTCAATACAGCAGGATTTCTTTAATCCGCATCACTGCTAATCCGAATACCTCTGTAATCCGAACGCCCACTCATCCCTTTTAAACACAGGAATATCCAATTGGTTAGCCTAGAATGGGCTTACCAATTGGATATTCCTGTGCCAGAAAAGACGCTTTTACGTAAATTGCGAGACAAAGATTTTTACTTGTCATTAAATAAACCTCGACAAACTAAAATATTTCATTTCTTTAAAAATAATACATTTAAATTTCATAGCACATAAGAATTTGTTTTATTTGAAAAAAATACAATATTGATTCTCTGTACTGTAATCCGAACGCTCCACTAGTCTGAGCAGAGAGTAAATTTTCGGCGTTCGGATTATAGAGGTCCTGCTGTATTACCGATTTTTTCAAACATTTGTTTTTTTTCCGGATAGAAGAATAGTTATCCATACTACGAAGTTATTCATTGGAATAAACGCCATGGTATTTCAAGGTACAAAAAAAAATTAACAAAAGTATTGAAAGACTTGGAAAAGACTATTACATTGTCTTCTTCTTTAATAACATAAATTATCACACAATAAAAAAACCTTTTGACGACATTACTTTTCACCACAAGCGTAGGTTTGGTTCATTGTCCTTGTTATAATCACATCGAACACTTTGTTTTGCACCATTTTAATTTTATTATTTTTGAGCGACATATAATGAATTTAAAAAAAGTAAGTACTGTTGAAACCAGCGGACTGAATAATGTACTTAATAAATAAAAATATGTATCCGAAAAAAATTTTTTTTTCATACACTAATTTTTGTGAGAACGAATTGATATTTATTTTATACATTGACGGTAGGTACTCATATTTAAAAAAAAAGTTTTTGTAATGGTTGAACATCGGAACCTTAAAGATAAAAAAAGGAAGAAGAAAAAACACAATAAAAGCTTTAAACACCTATGCAAATATAATTAAACCTGTCAAACGGGTAATAGGTACTCATTATAGATTAGTTAGGCTCCAAAGAATTTGTTTTTTTTTTTAAATTCATATATTTATAGTGGGCAACAATTATATTCAGACAGTCAAACTTTTTTTATGGTAAATGCATATTTCTCGGTCTAATAAAAAATGCAAAAGTGAATCTACCTTTGACAGATGTGTTTTTAAGATCAAATTCATTACAGCATAAAACCATTTTTAAAATGTGATCTAATCTAAAAAGTGATAAATTACACATTTTTATTTAAAAAAAGACAAATGCTTCTTAAATTTTAATTCTGTTAGAAGCAATACAGTAACCTCCCCTATAACGTTCATTCGTATAAGGTTTTCTACGTGATATTATGGCATCATGTTATAATAATTTTCTAATTAGAAGTCATTTCAAATTACATTGGATGTAGGATTTAATATAGAATCTATTATTTATAGATTTTACGTTCGTGAAGCGATGTATGTAAGTAAAGCTTGGGTAAGAATCCTTACGATATACCGGCGAATTTTTCGTTACCGATACTAAATGAAGGATGAACAGTTTAAAAATGACAATTGCAAAATTAAATTGTTTTAGATTTAATAATAAAAAACTATATTTATAGAGGTAAGTACCGACTTTTCATTATTAAGATTTTGTTGGTAAAATATTATTATTTGTATAAGTCATTAATTGACAAATTACATATGATTTGGGCATCCACTTTTGAAAAAATAAGTATTAATGAGATTGAATATAATGTGTTTTAAAAACTCTAAACGCATATGAAAATTAAAAATACATATATGATTTACCTACCTAGGAACCATCTTATCAATTTACTTCGAAAATAAAGGAAGGTTATTAAAAATTAATTTTTAAAAGGAAAAATAAAGATTTAAAAACAAATGATGTAAAAACAGTTCCCGTTATTGAAAGTGCTATGTGGGCCGCAGAGCCGTGCATTCTATATAGGCAGAAAAGCAGTGCCTACCCTGGATTACTCGCGTTCCATATAGAAACACGACCAGTGCCTACTATGCCTTATCCTTACCCAACCCTACTGCCTACTCTGATTAAAAACTGCGTGCACACCACTGGTGGGCTGTAACAAAGAGAAGTTCGAGGGCGACTCAATAGCTGGAAAATAAAATATAAAAAATATAACAGTCAACAATACCTTTTCTAAGCACTCCTGACCGATGGCCTTTGGGTCGACTTTAATTTCTAAAACCATCGAACTAGGCTGGTTCACTAAGCACCACATTTTGAATGATTTATAATTAGCACTGTAAAAACTATAACTTTATTCACCTCGCACCCTTAAAGTATTTGTAAAAAGTTTTTTGCACGAGTCCTCTCGTTGATTTTACATTTATCGCGTACTCTTTGTGGAAGAAAAACTGAGATCGTTTCGTGGCTACGGCCATACTCCGCAAAGTATCTGACAGAAATGAATTGTCCAATATCTGTCTTCGAGCTGCACGCTCGTGAACAGCTGCGCCATAGAATACATAAAATATAGACTACAAACTTAAAATGTAAGTATCTTTATTTTCAACACCATGTAATCCGTTAGTTTTATTCGATTTAGAGGAAGATAGCACTCTACAAAATTCGCCATATCTCTTTTTAACATTATTATTATAACTCAACGCCGATTGCATTTTAGCTTCATCTCTTCCTTTCTCCGTTATTTTCTATGGGAGAGAAAGAGATACTCTTGACACTAAGAAAATTTTATATTAAGCTTGGAGTTCCTGGTAGCGGTCCTCGGCGGCAAAACAGCATAATGGCGGATTCGCAGATAAGAGCTACCAACTTACACGTCCTAATCAGCCGCCATGCGATCGGGAGCAGGCTGACAGTTAATTTTTCTCTTATTTTCATATTGTTGAGCCTGGTACGAAGCGATCTCGCGAGCTTTGCAGGTTAATCTGACGTCGATTTTTCTAGTTACTCGCGTTGGTTTCCAAAGAATCTCAGCCTTACCATCGAATTTACCGAGTTTGCGATTTTGCCGAATCATCTAAAATCGACCGCGCCGAAGTTTCTCGTTCGTCGCGTGTAAAAATGACTTTCGGTCGTTTCGGCCACGTGATTGGTGTTGTATGAAAAGTCCGCTCCGAGCCGTGCGGCTCTCTGACGCAAGGGACGTTTACAATCCGAACTAAATTCCTCCGGGACGCGATCGCTCGTCGCAATCGCAAATATGGATACTAGAAAGTTGACGGAGGTGCTGCGCGGGTCGATCAACCCCGACCAGCGGCGCCTGGCGGAAGAACAACTCGAACAGATCCACAAGATCATAGGCTTCGCGCCGTCCTTGCTGCAGGTCGTCATGTCGGGCGAAGTGGAGATGCCCGTCCGCCAAGCCGGCGTCATTTACCTCAAGAACATGATCACGCAGAATTGGATCGACCAGGACGACAGCGAGGAGCCTCTGCGCTTCAGGATACACGAACAGGACCGCGCCGTGGTGCGGGAGACCATCATAGACGCCATTGTGCAATCTCCGGACATGGTGAAGCTGCAGCTCGCCCTGTGCGCGCGTACAATCATAAAAAACGACTTCCCGGGCTGCTGGACGCAAATAGTCGACAAAATAGGTCTCTATCTCGGCAGCGCCGACGCGTCTACCTGGTCCGGCGCGCTACTAGCTCTCTATCAACTCGTCAAGAATTACGAATACTCCAAGGCCGAGGAGCGCGTCCACCTCATAGGCGCCATGCACCTTCTGCTACCCATGCTGCACCGGCTCATACTCACTCTCTTCCCGGACGCTTCCGACCAGTCCCTCCTCCTCCAGAAGCAAATCCTGAAAATATTCTTCGCCCTCATCCAGTACTCTCTCCCCCTGGATCTCATCACTAAAGAGACTTTCTCCCAGTGGATGGAGGTCATGAGGATGGAAGCCGACAAGGCCATCCCCGAAGCCACGCTGCAAATGGACGAGGACGAGAGAGTGGAGCACCCATCTTGGAAGTGCAAGAAGTGGGCGCTGCACACGCTGCACAGGATCTTTGAGCGGTACGGGAGCCCCGGCGTGGTGAGCAAGGAGTACAGAGAATTCGCCGAATGGTACCTCAAGACCTTCTCCGGGGGCATCCTGGAAGTCTTATTGAAAATCTTAGACCAGTACCGCAACAAGGTGTACGTCTCTCCCCGAGTTCTGCAACAGTCTCTCAATTACATAACCCAGTGCGTCAGCCACGCTCACTCCTGGAACTTCCTCAAGCCGCACATGTTCGCCATCATCCAGGACGTCCTGTTCCCCATTATGTCCTACTCCGACATGGACGAGGACCTGTGGGAGAACGACCCGCACGAGTACGTGAGAGTCCGGTTCGACATCTTCGAGGACTTCGTGTCGCCTGTGACCGCCGCCCAAGGCCTGTTGCTGAACAGCTGCAAGAAGCGCAAGGACATGCTGCAGCGCACCATGCAGCTGTGCATGCAAGTGCTCATGGGGCAGGTGGGCTTCAACAACCCGCGCCAGAAGGACGGGGCTCTGCACATGATCGGAGGTCTGTCGGAAGTGCTCCTCAAGAAGAAGGTGTACAAGGACGAGATAGATACGATGCTAGTTCAATACGTGTTCCCCGAGTTCGCCAGCACTCTGGGCTACATGCGCGCGCGGGCCTGCTGGGTCGTGCACAACTTCGCCGAGATGAAGGTGAAGAACGAGGAGGTGCTGGTGGAGGCCCTGCGCCTCGTGGTCAACGCGCTGCTCACCGATTCCGACCTGCCCGTCAAGGTGGAGGCCGCCATAGCCCTGCAGATGCTGCTGAGCTCTCACGAGAAAGCCGAAAAATATTTAGAACCCCAAGTGAACGTTATAACTTTAGAATTGTTAAATTTAATCCGGGAAACGGAGAACGACGACATCACCACCGTCATGCAGAAACTAGTATGCTCCTACACGGAGCAGTTGATGCCCATCGCCGTGGAGATATGTCAGAATCTAGCCACCACATTCAACCAGGTGCTGGAGGCGGACGCGGGGTCGGACGAGAAGGCCATCACCTCCATGGGACTGCTGAACACCATCGAGACCTTGGTCAACGTCATGTCGGAGAACGAGGAGGTGATGAGGCGCCTGGAGCCGTGCGTGCTGCAGGTGGTCGGCCATATATTCCAAACGGGGGTTATAGAATTCTACGAAGAAGCATTTTCCTTAGTATATGATTTGACGTCCAAAACGATATCCCCCGACATGTGGAAAGTCCTAGAATTAGTTTACACAGTTTTCCAGAAAGACGGATTCGATTACTTCACGGACATGATGCCCGCCCTGCACAACTACGTGACCATCGACTCCCCGGCATTCCTCTCCAACGAGATCCACATCCTGGCCGTGTTCAACATGTGCAAGGCGGTCCTCACCGGAGATTCCGGCGAAGACCCCGAATGCTACGCCGCCAAACTCCTGGAAGTCATCATCCTGCAGTGCAAAGGACAAATAGACCGGTGCATTCCTTCCATAGTCGAATTAGTACTCGGCAGACTCACGAGAGAAGTGAAGACGTCGGAACTGCGCACCATGTGTCTGCAGGTCGTCATCGCCGCTTTATATTATAATCCGCAACTACTGCTGAGCATATTGGACAAACCCTCCACCACGGTTCCGTCAGAATCCATCACCTCGCACTTTATCAAACAGTGGATCCACGACACGGACTGCTTCTTCAGCTTGCACGACCGCAAGATGTGCGTTCTCGGGCTCTGCACCTTACTGAGCTTGGGTCCCATGCGGCCGGCTCTACTCAACGAGAGCATACAGAAAATAATGCCCGCCTGCATAATACTGTTCGACGGCCTCAAGCGAGCGTACATCGCGAGAGCTGCCGAAGAAGCGGAGGAGGAATCAGAAGAAGAAGAGGACACCTCCGACGGAGAAGAGGTGCTTTCGACTGACGATGACGAAATTGACGACCAGAGTGCGGACTATCTCGAAAGCCTCTCTCGCAAGGTGAAGAAGGAGGGCGCCAAGGCGGGACTCACAATCAACGACGTAAATAACGAAGATAATTCCGAAGACAGCGACTACGAAGGGGACGAGGACTACGACGCGTTGGACGAAACTCCGCTAGAGAGCTACACGACTCCTCTAGACGAAGCGGACTGCCCCGTCGACGAGTATATTGTATTCAAAGAAGTCATCACGTCTCTCTCTGCTTCCGAGCCGGCTTTCTACGCCGCCCTCACGTCCAACCTTACCGGAGACCAGAACAAGGCGCTGCAAGACATCTTCACCCTGGCCGACCAGCGCTGCGCCCAGCAGGAGAGCAAGCGCATCGAGCAGAGCGGAGGATACTCCTTCACCGTTCCACCGTCAGTCCCGACCACCTTCAAATTCGGCTCGTAAAAGAACAATCCACTCTTGTATTGTAATATATGCCGCACATATATTAAAAGCTGCTGATTAGGAATCAACTATTCGCTATGTATTCTCTAATTTCAATGCCAAATTATTGATAATTTATTTCGACCTCATTGTTAATTGAGAATAATTAAATAATGTTTTTTTTTATTCTTTTTTTATTTAGTGTATGGTTTTATAATGTTCATGCACTCTATAAATGAAATTAATTAAAAACCAAGTTCATGTCTTGTTTTACAACTTTGCACTTTACATGTAAATATCTTCTTTTACTGTTAATAAAAAGTGTATTCTCTTTTAATTTATACATTTTTTTTATTTATCTGTGTATATTATTTGTATGACAAACTTATTGCTTTTCAGATGATTTGTTTCATCACCTTATTTCATATTTGTATGTAATAAGTTTACATATTGCAACATGTTGCGCAAACATTTGAATTATACATTAAAGCATATAAGATCTCCGGCTCAACATCAATCTAGAACATTTTGAGTGTGTCCAAATACTTGTTCACAAAATCTGGATTATCTCCAATTACAGGAGTTATGTCTCTAGTGAAGTTCTAGTGATTCATGAACAAGGTTTCTAAATTGGTTCATATATATAGAACTTCCAAGAATTTGAGTAGTGTGGTTGTCAATAATGGGTAGAATTGGTGAATGTTACACGTGTGTAAAGTGATCACTTAAACCAGCCTATGACGGTCGTCAGTCCCGTAAATCCCCAGACTTCCATATTCTTCATCTTTGATGAGATGTCAAAAAAATAATATCAATCTAGAATATCGTAGTCATACAGGAGAAAGTGCATTTTTTACAAAAACGTGATCATTGTCTATTTGATATCGTACTAGCTTAATATTGCCCTGAAAACATCCCGAAGGATTTTAAACTTTGAAGTATAATATGGTAAAAATGACTAACTGCATTGATGTTTATTTTCTTGCCAAGCAAAAGTGACTTAAATGGTCCTCCTGAACATTTTACGTTTTGGTAGTTGGTCACTTTCTCCTGTACGACTGCGATATGTCAATCGATTTTATTGAAAGTGCTATAAAAAAATAGTCTTTTAGTGTTGTTATCAGTTGACAGGCGCCGTGGCGTAGTTGAGAAGACGACTGCGAAACTGGCATTGTAGGTTCGATTCCCTCCAAATACGAAATAAATTTGAGAAAGATTTATTTTCAATTTGTTTGGGTGTTTGTGATATATTTTTCACATTTACCTTCCCTATCCTTACTATCCTACCTGCAGACAAGCCTCTAAAAGTAGAGGCTTTGCGGGTTATTCCTTTTAAAAAAAAGAAGTTCAGTTCCATTAACAATTTGAATGGGTGTTTTTTCGCCTGCGGACCGCTGGCGACGGGATTTGCAAATTGTGTACATATAGTTTAGACCTTAACAAAGAGATTAATACATTTATATCTTCTTCTTCTTATTATAGGCCTTGCGGCCTGTTTTTAAGAGGGATTAGCCTCCTGCGACGTCGATTCCCAGCTATCGGCCCATCTTTTTGGTGGTCTGCCCGGGAGTCGTCTACCATGGGGTTGGCCGTACAGTGCGATGTGGGGGAGTCTGGATGGTTCCATTCTCCTCACATTCGCATACCATTGTCTTCTTCGTTGCCTTCCCCACCTAACGACATCTTCGATCTCGCATATTTCCCTGATCTTGGCATTTCTGATTCTATCTCGAAGACTCTTGCCTGTTATGCTTCTCAGAGTCTTCATTTCTGACACTCTAAGCGTGTTTTTTGTGGCAGCGGTGTCTGCTCTACTTTCAATTCCATACGTCATGATGGGTCGGACACAAGTTTTGTATATCTTGATCTTGCTGCCGATCTTCATCTCAGGGTTTTACCATATAGCATTTTTCAGGCATCGTGAGATTTTATATAAAAACATCAAATATGTAATCCCTTCTTTTTTGCCTTTGAAATGAGGCCGGCGCAGAAGGTAAAAATACCCTTCCCGTCCTTAAGCATCAACTAACCGAACGGGTAGAAATACCTTTCCCGTCCTAAGTGTGTTAATATTTGATCTGGGGTTGTGCCACTTTTCTAACTAAATTACTTATCTTCTTAGAAATTATATTTTTACAATTTCTAATTTTTGTTGAATTTGCTAAAATGCTATAAAAATCAAGACTACTACTACTAATTAACCATATCAGTTCTCTATGTGGAGCATATGAAACCCACAAACTACCTCCAGTCTCTTCTGTTAATTGCCAGCTCCCTTGCATCCTCCCAAGTCAGGTCCGCGTCCCAAACTTCAGACGAGAATTGCCGCCGGATTATCATCAGTGGACTCCTGGGCGGCAGGTACCTGATGCCTTGTAAAAGAGGCGAGCTTGATGGCGGCTCTCGGGAGGTATGCGAATTACATGGTCTAGCCAACTTAATCTTCTTTCATGGTGACTATTGTTGCTGCGTCCTATGCTGTATTACTTCTTTCCTCACAAAGCTAAACCACCGCATGCCTAAAATTCCATGCAGGCATCTATTCTCAAAGCCAAGTATACGGCTTCTCTGGGCCCTTGTAAGGTGCCATGTCTCACAGCCGTATAACATAATAGAAGCAATGCGGGCATAATATAGGCAGCATTTGGTCTTCACCGAGCACAAATCCGAACTCAACGATCCGGGAGGAGGAGATGGATATTCCTCGCCGGTGGTAATGACTTTTGAATAATGAAATCCATGAGGATGATGAAGAGAAACGGCGCAAGGATGCAGCTATGTCTGACTCTAGCGGAGGCCCTGAACCAATCTGTGACAACATCGTCAACAAGCATACCGCCAATGAACAGATCATTAATTCTGGAAATTTTTTACTTCCAGGAAATATTTATTTTCAAAAGCATTATTTATGATTGCACTAAAATTGGCCTGATTTAAATCTTCATTATTTTAGACGCGAGGGATCAAATTAAATAATGACTTCATTAATTGATTCGGCAGTCACTTTGTGGTAAATTATTTTTTAATGAATGTTTAACTTAGTGTTTGAAAATTATACGGAATGCATCGAAAAACGTGTCACAGTAGATTTTAAGAAATAAAGGTATTTACTAAGTAAAACATTAATTATAAATAATGACTTCTTTATAAAAATTTACCACTTAATTTGTTTTTTGGAATCAATCATTTATAGCTAATCGATCGCAAATTTCGTTGCGGATTTTTAGCTTAAAAAATATAAACGGGGAAAAAGTAACAAATAGCATTCTATAATCGAGAAAGTAAAAGTTACCTGTTAGTCACATCTCTACAATCTTTCTAAGTCATTATGTTTTGACAAATCGATCCTTATATCATATCCCTGATGAATATTTGCATGATTCTCAATAGCCAGAGTGACATTATCTTCCATTGGTGTATGCTAAACCCTGAGATTGTTAGAAGATTGAAATTGTAAATGTTTTTTTACCACTTGAGTTTATTTTATTATAATGACTAGTTTCGGAAGCTATGCTTCAATCTTCATGTCTAAATATAAACTTATAATCAGTTTAAGTGGTAAAAAACGAGTGTTTTTCTTTTATAATTTCATTATGTCTTACCACAAAGTGAATGCCGAAACAATAAATAAATTAGAAGATAGACATGCAATAACTAAATCATCAGTTGATTTGAATAAAAAATGGAACTATGCATCATTATTATTTGTGTCGAATGCAATGAGCCATGTTTTCTGGATGAGTATACACAGGTAAGTGAATTTATATGACCTCTGCAAGTTCACTAGGTTGTGCCGTGACTTTTGTTTGTGGGTAGAAATAGGATTACTTATTGACCCAACTGTACATATATTTTATCATGATGTTTAGATTTGTGCAGAATGTTCATAGCCATAATTTAACAGTTGACTAATGCAATAAATATATGTACTGTACCTATTTGATATATTATACATAAATAACATTTGTTGGTTTATTTATTATTATATAAGGAACAATCGGACACTCATAAGTAAATAAGTATCTCATTTTATTGTCTTGTAAGCCACAAGAAAATGTAATATATTGTTTGTTGATAACTTCTCCATATATCTAACTTTCTAATAGGATTATTTTCTTCTTTTTCTTATTGCGCTGCTCCACATTGAGGTTGGCAATCATCATGTATTATTGCCATAAACAGGGGCTTAGTGCTACAGTGGAAAAAGTTTTTAAGCCAGGATATACATCTTCTCCCCATACCGCGCTTACCTTTCACTTTGTCTTATGATATAATATGTTTAACAGTAGAACCCCTCTAATTCGTCATGTTTGTGACTGAGGGTAAATCGGAATGCAAAAAAAGTACATAAAAATACAGATTTACAGTAAAACAAACTATATCTGAAAAAAAGTATAAAAACGAATGTATTATTTTCTATATTAAAAACATTGCAATAAACTGTGATCATTATTGCAACAGAGCAATACATAAACATACGTAAAAATTGAAGGTAGCCTAGAGTAAAAAATTAATTCAAAATTTCTTTAAAAAAGTCAGATATAGATTTTTGTTGATGGTCGGATCAACCCGAATGAGGAACCAGCCAAGAGCGGACGAGAGAGGTCCTAATGTACTTTGTATTTCTCTCCCCTCATAAAATGCCCAAAGTACTCTAATTTAGGAAGGATCCTTTATGGTGTACAACTTCTCTCTGTAGAGAGAAGGATTAAGTATCAGAGGTTAACTGAATTAACCTTATATATTATGTATGTGTACCATCTTTTACACAATCATTCTTTAAATGTTCCTCCCCCACAATGACCATAACGACTTGGAGTTTTATAAATATTCATATATTTTTATGTTGACAGGATATGAATACACTCTCACCATATGGTGTCACGCACGGTAGATAATATGCTACATAATATACGCCATGGAGGAAATAAAATATGGTATTTGTATTGGGGATTAAAAAAATGGAAATCAGATATTTCTACACCAAGAGGCAGTGAAAATCAACATCCACAGAACATCATACAGCTAATTATTTTAAATTTAAATTACTTGTTGTTATAGTGAAAGATTACCCATACATAAGGTGGAATAACATCCCAACCTATACGTGGATGCCTCGCATTAAATATATAACCAGGTAAATACTGGATGCTTCATAGGAGAGAAGGTGAATGCCATTTCATTTGTGAATGCTTTGCCGTAGAAATGGATTAGAATATACAAAAAAACGTAAGCTGGTTGTGTTTAAATTGAAAAATTACATATTAAAGGAACCCCGTTGTTCATAAATGGCCAAGAAGTGGATTTAAGTATTTAGGACGAATGTACTGATGATGAGGATATCAGATCCCAGTATCGAGCCAATATACTGCCTTGCGCT
The DNA here is from genome assembly GCF_059751285.1 of Brachycentrus maculatus. NCBI lineage: Eukaryota > Metazoa > Arthropoda > Insecta > Trichoptera > Brachycentridae > Brachycentrus > Brachycentrus maculatus. The sequence continues at coordinate 961,552 of NW_028281092.1, forward strand.
TTGCCCATTGCTTCAGCACACCTACCACACTGGGATGGTCTAATAAGGCATAGAATGCCAGGCTCCTGGGAGAGGCTGATGAAGAGCTCGAACCTAATCATAAAACTGCTTGTGTTGCACAGATGAGGGCTGGACATGTGGCAACATTGGAGCGCAGTGTTGCGATTGCAAGCTTCAGCAAGGTGATCCTCTTACATCATCTCTCCAATATTATCAATTAATTATTATTTATATTGTATGTTTTACAGTTTTTTTTACCTAACATCCAAGTGACTCTGAAATCTAACTACGGCTTATACAACACCGCTTATCATGGGCCTTCTTAGGCTTTAAGTTTTTAAGTTTTAATCTGTGGATTTACTTTTTGTGTTTATAGTTACTACAATTTCATGTTATTCATAAGTGAAAATTCTAAGCAAAAACACTCGATTGTTTTACAGTATTTTTATTTTCTTATTTTATTTACAAAGTAATATAAAATAAAATAATTCTTATTTTATAATGCGCAGCACATGTGGCTACATATACGTCTGCACGTTACCTAGTATCCAGGTAGTTTTTTTGCCTAAATCCTAGTCTGGTTACAGCAGGACGGGGCCACAGCCAACAGTAAGAGTTTGCATAGATGTTTTATGAGACAGATTCCTGGGCGCCATCCCCCTAAGAAGCGATTTGAACTGGCTAGCGTGCTCTCCCGATTTTCCCCCTTACGATTATTTCTGTGGTTATCCCTAAATTCCTCAAGTCATGTCCCAGGAGTCTATAAAGCCCTCAAAAACAACATTTAAGCCTAAATCGTTCAAACTCAGTGCTTCAAAGAGTGCACGAAAACTTCAGAAAAACGCTTACCCAGTATTTGGAGTGAAATGGGCGCCATTCAGGCGATATTTTGTTTTAAACCATGTAAACTTAAACTTCCCATGATAATGAATAAGGAAAAAAATGGTAATTTAGTATCAGTCCGCATTTTATTCCATTTTAAATCCATGCTCTGCTGCTTAAAAAAGTATTTAAACATAGTAAAATAAAATAAAGTAAATAAAGTAAAAAAATAAAAAAATCACAACATATAATATGAAATTTAGTACCCATGTTATCAGACTTATTGATGTACTAAATAAATTGAGACTTGAGGGTAGTAGGAATACAAAAAACATCCATGCATCTTGCATTTTTTTAAAGCACTTTTATAAGATTTTTCAGACGAAAAAAATATGTGTACACTCGCACTTTTCTGGTACCCATCCTCCTAAAAAAAAAAAGTTATAGTAGGTAGGTACTTGCTCTAAATATTTTTCTAAGCTAATCCACGCAGCCAGTAAATTTTCTTCATACGATACAAGGATAGATAAAATAATATTTGAAAAAAAGTCTCACGAAAATAAATGAAATAATTTCATTAGTATGAAATGAAACTTCCCTTTTAGTGTATTCTTACGAATAATTTAAAAACTTGGTTGCGTGTAGTTACGAAATAAGCGCCTGATTTTGACGCCAGCGCCCGTAGTGATAGAAAATAAAACTATAAAATCATATGACTTGATCACTTGTCTGCGGATCTATTGATTTGGGTTTTCTTCACTACGGGTGTTTCTTGTTCACTTTTCCGAAATGGCTAGCCAAACGCAAGGAATTCAGCAGCTTCTCGCTGCGGAAAAGCGAGCTGCAGAGAAGGTATCAGAGGCAAGAAAGCGTAAGTATTATTTATATCCATTTAACCCATTTCTACGGACATTTCATACTTTTTGGGTGTAGCCACTTTCAAAGTAGTATTTTACATCCCAGACGCTTTATCAAAGCTCAATTCATATTAAATAACCCTGACAAGGCATTAGACGTTGATCTTCGCATATTTTCCCCCCGAAACGAACTTCAACTTTCATGTTTTACTGTCAAAAACGTTGACATTTTACGTCTTGTCCCTTGTCAATTTTTGCGTCAGTTTCGCACTTATTTCGAGCTGATAATTAGACAAAGGTTTGATTGTTTCTTTGATTTAAATTTAAAGCATGATATGTACATGAAGGTTATTTGCTTTTTAAATCCTTTAATCTCAATAAACGCCGTAAAACTGTTTCTTCACTCGATAATTTATAAGACTAAAAGGAAGGTTTTTTTTTTACCCTGATAATCTGAAGCAATAATAATTTTAACACATAAATTTCCTTTGAAAATTCAAGTAATTATAAATTCAAAGATTACTCTCTCAGTATAATGTCTAATTGTACAGTTTGTATTAATTTTCAACTAAAAATATCATACGAATAGCAGTCAGGATGATATATCTACATAATTTTATATGTGAGTTTGTTTCGTTATCCAGGCAAGGCCCGCAGGTTGAAGGAAGCCAAGGAAGAGGCTCAGGAAGAGATTGAGAAGTACAGGAAAGAAAGGGTCAAGCAATTCACCGAATTTGAGGCCAAGGTAGGGCAGCTCTGCGTCATATTGGAGGGTGATGGCTTGAATATGAACCATTTTTGAGATTTTCTTTATGAGCCATGAACTTTAATAAAAATAATTTGTTAAATTTTGCTTTGTTTAAATTGCCCGTGGACTAATTGATATGCAAGTCGTCACAGACACATTTACACATCAACTATTTTGCGGGCAGTATGTTTATCAGTATGTATGTTCAGCAGTATGTTCCCCTCCGTAGTGTAATGGTCAGCACGCTCGACTACCGTTCTGGAGGTCCCGGGTTCTATTCCCAGGGGGGGTCAAATAAATATAAGACGGGCTTATTGTTTAAAAGCATTATCTTCCAACCAACCAAAAACAGCCAAGTGATATTGATCAAAATGTTTGATACCATATATAGCTGTTTACAATCAGAGGGTAAATAGTACTTAAACATTTAAAAAAAAAACATAATCATGTCTATCCCCGAAGACGACAAAGTTATTGTCGTTAGAGAAAGATACCAAAAAATAGAAGCTCTAGTTTTATCTTATAAAGTGCTATAAAGCGTGCCACAAAGTATCTGCACAAAACATTAATGAAAAAAAGTCTATTTATTTGATTTTTTGACAATTTATCTAGTGCTGTTTTTGGGAGGAATCACCTCGAGGACGCTACTATTTACAGTTAGTCTTGTGTCCTGTTTGTACAGAATTGATTATAACTGGGTGTAATGCATATTCTAGCACATGGGATCCCGCGAAGATGTCGCCGCCCGAATCGAAAAGGAGACCAAGGTGAAGATTGAAGAGATGAACAAAGCTGTCTCGGTTCACAAGGACCAGGTATTCTTTCCATCAGTTTTATTTCTATTCGAGCATCGGTGTTATAAATTATCTTTATTTTCACGGGCATTCAGATGCTGAAAATTGGTTATCATGCCGTTTGTTAGAAGAAATGTTATTTTTGCAAATGACAGACTTTGATTTGTGGTCTGTAATGTTGGCAAGAAGTGTGCTAGCGACAATATCCTCTTTCAGCCCCTGTTTTGTACTTTTGATCAGTTGCTCTTATCTGCAATTTCTAAATCCTAAGGGCGCTTGTGCACTACCCGGAATTTTACCGTCCGGCAGTCCAGTTTTGAAAAATGAAAGCAACTACGACAGTTTAGCGTGATCGAATTTACTCGCAACGTGTTTACGCACCGATCAAGAGCACCGATCCGAAGAAAGATGGACAAAAACACAAGCCAACCCAAGCCAATCATCGTTTTAAAATGCTAACTGACGTGCTGGACGGTAAAATTCCGTGTAATTCCGGGTAGTGGACAATCGCCCTAAGGGTAATGATAAAAAGGAGAAAGATTTATTCATATTGAATAGAAAACCAGAGTTTGTTCGCCTCCGTAGTGTAATGGTCAGGACGCTCGGCTTCCGTTCTGGAGGTCCCGGATTCGATTTCCAGGGTCAAATAAATATAGGTGATTTTTACACTCTAATATTTATTTAATATTACCCTTGACTGGTACATGAAGCGGAGGGCTGATCACCTTTCCTCCATGTTCATCAAGATAACACTGTGTTTATATGACGCAGTGCCCTATGCACCATCTGGTGCAGATGAGGTTTTGAAAAGTTGAAGACTGTATTTATTAGGCGCTATGCATGTTAACACACTTTGGACGGGAAAGGTATTTCTACCCGTTGGGTGGATTGATGCTTGATGACGAGAAGGGTATTTTTGCCTTCTGCGCCGGCCTCATTTCAAAATCAGAAAAGAAGGAATTATTTATTGTTTTTATGTAAATATTATGTACCAATCTCTTTGTTAAGGTCTTAACTATATGTACATAATTATCAAATCCTGTCGCCAGCGGTCCGCAGGTGTAAAAAACCCCCGTCCGAACTTCAATTAAAATCAATATCAATTCAATTCAATTCATTTCAATTCAATTTATTTATTTACAATTAACATACTCATTACAAACTTAAAATTTAAAGCGTATACATTAAAATCGAAAAAATTCAAGAACACTATTGCTAAAGGTGCAGAAGAATCCCGCTTCGGAAAACTCCTTCAGACTTATGGAACAGATCAATATCCAATGAGATATTGTTCAACATAGCGGTAGGTCTTCCTACAGGCATAACCATCGGCAGTGTGTTAATATGCATTGTTTTATTATTTTTAATTCAAATTTAGGATATTACCACAAAGTGACTGCCGAATCGATTGATGAATCATAGTTTTATCATTTAAAAATTCATATCTGGCTTAAGTGTAAGAAAAATTTAACCGATGCCGGACTATCTGAAATTTCCTCTCTTTATATCTGATACCCACCTAGACATGACAGTAAAAAAGACAAATCTCTTTCCAGGTGGTCCAAGAGATTCTAAAACTGGTATACGAGATCAAGCCGGAGCTTCATATCAACTTCCGCGTCGGGTAAACCTGACGTCTCTCTCCTTCCTCGCGGGTCGGGGCCCCCATCCCCCCCGTCCCCGGCGCCTCCGCACCCCCGCTGCCAAGTGCCGAGTGCCCCCCTAGACACCCCCGCGTATTACCCAAATATGCCATCAGCGTGTGTACATAATATCTCTACGCGTGTAAATATTATTCCAAATTATATTACATACTCTTGTTCACGTTCTAGACGACGCTAACTTTGACAATATTAGATGGAATCAGAATATTAATGTGTCGTTTGCTGTTATTTCGTTGATTGCAAAACATAAATTGTTCTTTTTAAAATATACTCCAGCGATAATATGAGCATTGCTGTTTATAATACAACATCGTGTTAGTAACGAATGTTTTTCAAATTTTCAATACCATTTTCTTTGTAATAGATGATCTAATAATGTAATGATTCTCAGTTGTGGATCAATAATTTCTTCCATAAATTGTTAATTTGAAAACTGTCAGCATATCTTCTGATTATATAATCAATCATACAATATAACCAAATGAAATTATCATTTTTGTTCCTCTCACGTTACTAATACAAACACGCTTTAAAATAATTAGCTGTTCAAGAATTACAATACGATTTAAGAACGTATTTCATATAACTTCAAACTAATTAGATTAATTGATATGTATTCTTAATTAGATACATGTATTGTACTTTAAAAGGCAGTTACGTTTTTGTATTCTGTCAAACACCGTTTCCTTTGAAAAAAATACATAATTATTTATTTTTTTAAATGATACTTTGTCATTTTTTTGAATGGATGTTGTGTTTCTGAGTTTGGATTTACAAAATATATATTTATACTAAGTTGTTTTCTCCCTATTTAGTTTTGTGAATTGTTTTTATCATGTTTATCATTCCACTGTTGATTTCTGTTGAAATGTATGTATTTTGAAATTAAATTCATAATTGTTAAACATCTGTGTATTAATTGAGTAGATTAGACGTTTTAGCTTCCCGATGATTAACCTTTTAATATATAGAGACAGAAATCCTTCAGCAGGAGATTGTACATTGGTTATCATGAGCACAATTATTTATGTACAGTATTAGTGTGGAAATAAAAATATTATACTGTTCTCTGGTCTTTCATTTTTTCTTCTTCTCTTCTTCTTTTGTTAGGACTGTGTCCCGTTATTCTCCAGTCCGCTCCTGGGAGGTGGAAGATCGGCCGTCTGTCCATCGTTTAGGTGGTCTTCCTGGGGTCTGTTACCTCTTGAGGTGGAGACTGACCGGAGCATTTCGTCGTAACATCGCTCGCGGCGAGCATCAGCGAGCATCTGAAACTATGGATAGAGCGCTCGGCTCGGTGTACTGATTGCCTGAATGCTCGCATCGTAACGTGTTACGTTACGACGAAATGCTCCGGTCAGTCTCCACCTTTATGTTGCTGCTATTCTCACCACTCAGTCCGAACTTACTCTTCCCACATGATTTATATCCAGAAACGTCTTCTTACTCTTCCCCATCGCACAACATCTTCGACATCGCAGATTTTTCTTATTTCAGAGTTTTTTACTCTGTCGCGAAGTGCTAGGCCTGCAACCCATTGCAGGATGGAGGATTTACGATGGAGACCTTGAGAGAACAAAAGAGACGCCAGAAGACCCTAAAAGAGATGGTCGGACGACATAGTCATTGTGGGGTGTACAAACTGGCTGCAAGCAGCAACCAACCAGAGGAAACGGAAAGAAAGGGAAAAGACCTGTATCCAGCAGTGGAGGACAGAGGGCTCATGAAGAAGAAGATACCAAAAAGGAGAAATTTAAAAAAAAAATACTATTTCAATATGGTTCCCATATACGTCTGTGAACCTTATAGACCAGTGTTTCCCATTTGATGTTACCATCAGAGTTCATCAAGGTGTATCCGTGGCAATCTCTTGACTAAGATAATGACTATACAGTGTAATCATTGACTGTGATGCGTAACACTCATCGCTGAAATAATATGTTTTTAATCAATCAGCATAATAAATGTTAAAACAAACTGATTTCATTTTTTATTTTTCATTCTCGCGACAAGGGGTATGCAAGTTTGGGTTCTTTCTTGAAGTGGTATGCAGGAAAAACTAGTTGGGAACCACTGCTACAGACTACCAAAGTGTTCTATGCTCTTGGTTGTGTGTGTGTGTGTGTGTGGGGACCATGTTGATTTATGGAATGGGGTATAGGATGATTAAGAAATGAAAACAGTTAATATATTTTGTATATCTTTATTTCAATTCGAATCAAATTCCATAACGTGTATTTACATAGTATAATTCAGTGACAATACAATTTAATAATAAAGTCGAAACATTCGTTGACAAATTACAAACATAAAATAATAGACTAAAGTAACTCATTTCAAAGTACACACAATCACATATCGTACAATGCTTTAAACGCGTGCAGAAAACGTCATTTGCTTTCTAATTATTAATCGTATTCAATTCGAAAATTATCAGAGGAAATCTGTAAATGTCATTGAAATATTCGCAAAGGCACAATATTTTTAGATAAGGCATTAATGATTCCAATAAGGCATTTGTATCCGAATAAAATTACCACAGTTTTAAAGGCATCAGTTTACAAGTTAGATCTATTAATTTCTACTTTTATATAAGGCAATAAAGCTCGATATGTTTCCAAAAGTTAAGGGGATTCTTCACACAAAGCATTTCAAATTAGTAAAAAGTACATAAATAGTTACGGACAAGTTCAGTTAAGTACAAACTGCCAAGGAGAAGAGTAGGTTTAAGAATATGTTTGTATATAAATTAACCCCCTAAATGTACAGTCATATTGCTTATATTCAAGATAATGTATGTGAAATGGCATTGACAGTTTAATATAAGTACAAATCTTGTATAATGACAAAATGTTTTTTTTAAATCTATAAAGTACAACACAAATTGCTTCGTTTTAAGGTAGTAATATTATTATTCTAAAGTATGACTGCAACACGTGTTTCACATCATTTGTGTCTTTTTAAATAGATTACAGTCCAAACACTTAATTAGCTACAAATACTCTATGCTACTCAATTCATTATACTTAGTACATTCTAAATAGTTTTCGCTGTTTAAATGTTACATAAATATTATAGTTTAGCTTTGGTTTTAAGCTGTACTGTAAATTATTGCAATGCAAATTTGTATATATTACAATCATTTCTATCTTCAGTTACTTAACTTTCACCACAAATTATAAATGTCAATTTACTTATATTACTCTTCTTTAGGCCTCTACCTGCACCCAAGTGGTGCGCAGGGCGCTGCATCTATATAATGTGTTAACTCAATTGTGATTATATGAGGGCAGGGTGATTAGTCCTGCGCTCCAGATTCATGGATTGGAATGTTTGGCGGGATGCAGATGACATTACCAGTATTTAAAATGATCGGAGCACTCAGAGTGCATACCCATATTCACAGTACTTTATTATTTGTTGTATCGGAAATAAATCTCTTAATTTATTTTGGAATAATAACTACAACATGGTTGCTACCCCTGATTATAATACGAACCAGGGAAATTTGTGGCCAAGAGTTAAATCAATAGATAAAAACAATAATATACACCTTTAGTTTAACTTAAATACCATATCATTAATATAGTTTTGAAGATTACCGATTACACACAACTATACTATTTTAAGTATAAGGTGCCCTTGTTTATATACAGTGTAATGTTGCATTTAATTTTTAAACATACTCAAACAATGACAAGAAATTCCACTCTACCAACATAAGTAAAAGACTTAAGTCAATTTCTCGTATGCGTCATTAAGGTTAAAAAACATGAATTCATCAATTCGAGACATTTTGAAAACTGTGTTATTATGTTACAAACTTTGGTGCATTGAATTTAAGTATACAAATACATTTTTAAATCATCGTTGTATATCAAACATCGAACACGGTCGCATTGCAATGAAACTGACATTACATTTTTCAACTAAAAACTAAAATCACATTTTTAGCCGAATGAAGAAGGCCTCTTGCATAAATTCTTCTCGGAATGATAACAAAAAGTTAGTAATAATAAATAATGAAAATATATTGTTTCATCTAACATAAAACTTGGATTGCGAGAAACAAGTTATTGGCAACAATTTAAAAAAAGATTATAATGTAAATGAAATTTTACTGTGTTATATGAAAAAAAAAATCTAATTTGTATTAGAAAAATTGTAATGAAAAAATTAAACACATTAATTTTATATGGCTTTATATTATAATAAAACTTATTTATACACATATGTTAAGAGGCATCGCAACACAGTATTTTTATAGATATATATTTTGTTCACCATGAACTCTGTATTTACAAATAATATATTTATAAAATTAGACCGAGATTATTGTGAATTGAATTTCAATATCATACTTTTACAAATCCATCCTACAATGCTAATACAGTGTGAAGAACTTTAAAAATGAAAATGTTGGGATTTCAATAGTAGATTTTAAATACAAAATTTGTAAGTAAAGAGTTTTTGGAAGAAGAAATATATAAGGCATTGCGATGCGCTCTTCAAGAGAATGTTTTCTTTAGTTAAATATTTCAATACAAACATTAAATTACTATTTATAATAAATATAATAAAATGGCGACACACCGTGTCGCCATTTTGTCTAAGTAGTTTTAAGTCACTCGTGGAATGCATAATTTTTAAGTACCAATTTTCAACATTTTTCTACACAGCAAATATTCATAAAACGCCACAGCATTATAACATTTTAACTATTATCAAAACACGTTACGGATATAACAAAATATTGAGCTCATTATTCTGAAAATCAAGGCACACAGAAGGTTTGCGTATCTTTTGAGTAAATACAGTTACTTAATATCTATCTATGCGCGTATTACACATTCAAAATATGTATATATTCGATGTCTGCGAAACAAACAATTTATCAACAAAATAAGATTGAAATACGAGCTTAAGATGTAGTATAAATATGTATTAAATAACTTTATTCTATCGCGACAGCATCCACGATGAATTATTTTTACAATATTTAGGATGCTGCGCTAATTATAGAGAGTAGAAGGCTCATTGGTATTGCCATAAGGATTTATACACGTAGGATTTAATATTATAATTCTAGTATGTAATTGAAAAGAAAATAATAATAAAAAAGTATATCCAGACTTGCTATTATTTTTTATTTTTCAAGTGAAACTTCTTTTGTCACATCAGGAGTAGATTATCAAGCTCAAGATGAAAAAGAAAATGTTTCAGAAGTTATGATATGTAAAGATTTAACGACCATGCATTTTGTAATATTGTCATACCTTTCCACAGTTTGGTAAGTGGGGTTGAAATAATTATAACCAATTTTTACTCTGATATTTATATGTATATGATATCACCCTGGACTGGCGACTTATTATTTATTGAATAATATTGCGTTAATGAGATGCAGCATACAAGTCCAGGGTTCATTTAATAAATATTATAAGTGAAAATTTATTTATTTACTTTGAACTTTATGGGAAACGAACATGGGACCTCAAAGACGGTAGCTAAGCGCCTAACCACTACTCTATGGAGATGGGGGCCGGTTGCAGGTTGGCAATAAGTATTTTATACATGGATGACAAGTCTTTTTTTTACACCTAAGGAAGGCATTCGAACGCACGCTCTTAAAACATTATATATTAATTAGTGACTAAGAAGTTCCACTTTTAGCAAGCTTGCTCTATCGTACATATTATCATTTGAAATATTAAAAAAAAATTGCGGTGATAGAAATAGAAGTACCTTAAATAAAAAGTGCAGACTAAGTTGCTAAGTTTATACTAATCGTGCAGAAAAATACATCGGAAAATAAATAAAAACCTATTAGTTACTATTATTACACATAAAAGTATGTATTATCTATTACTTATCAGTTTAAGTACTCTGATAAATATAGAATCTAAGTTTTATTGGTATATCTAGCGTATGATTCGTTCGACAATAACTATTATATCTAAACTCTAAAATTAAACAGTACAACATAAATGTGTGAAAATATCAGTCAAGCATTGATTTAAGCAAAAACTATTCAAATACCTGCGGTATATCGAAAGAGGAATGTAAAAAGATGTCAAATTATGAAACAAAACCTGCATTAAAATAGCAAATAAACATTTAAATAAGACAATCAGTTTAGAATGTAGCATCGACAATACGGAATACATATTTTTTTCTAGTGACTGTTTAGGTGTACGAACTATGATTATTAATCCAGAGAAAATTATAAAAATCAAATGTTTCTTTAAGAATTTGATATGTAAATCTTTCTTTTCCCAGCTTTCTATAAAAGTGTATGATGACAGTGGTAGATTGACATATATCGGTCAGGCGTCCAATACCAACTGCCAACTGGTGTAGGAATTAATACTAGAGGTGGGTAAGATTAGGTCATTCAAAAAATCTGCATCAGTGAATGTGGTACATTTACTAAAAACCAGATCAATTGATATAAGGATTATTCGTAAGACAAATTACCCCTCCGAGAGAGGAATTTCTTTATCCCACTACTGTTTAAAGATGACTTTTTGAAACATTGTTTTGGTTTTGTGAATTTGAAAAGCCAGGGTCAGCATGAGTGAACGCTATTCAAATTGAAATCCGGGCAATTAATATAAATAAATAAACTATTAAGATCAAGTGTTCATGAACGACCCATATTTTATTAGTACTAGCAGGTATTTGAAAATACTTTTATATTTTGTTTTGACAGTTGTCAGCTTGTTCTGTTATTTGACAGTAAGTTTTCTATTACATTTCAATGTTTAATATTTTATAACACCAATATACGCTAAGGAGATAATGACACCTGTAAACAAGGCTAGATTAGGATGCGAACAGTAGTTAATTTCTCAACCCATAGATGTCAGGGGAGAGGTTTTACATAGCCACTCAAGTCCACTGTGTTTTTGCAGAGTTTTACATATTAATTACTCATAGTTTAGGTGTAAAATACAAAAGTTTTAATTCCAGTGTACGCCATATTGTCAGTGATACATTAAACTATACTAATATATATTTCATTGTAATCTAATGCTGCATTTTGCTCAATTAACCGATCAATGCGGTATGAAAAAGCCTAAATATTACTGGTAAACATTAGTCCACCATTATGACTTAATTTCTATTCCACTAACAACTAAACATGTTTATATTTTAGTAAATCTTAAGTGAATATTCCCTCTAGTACAGTCGAGGGAATGTTTCTATACTGTTTACACTTCACTGTAAGATATAATATCTATATTTAAATATATTTTTGGAATTTAATTTTCTTTGTTTTTGCCTCCAATTTAAGTAAGTATATATTATTTGTGACATATTTTAAGTGAGTGATTTGTAAATATTAAATTTTTTTAAGCCAAACTCAGATCCAAATCGGTGCTTTATTAAATATTTAAAAATGTCTTCTTTATTATTTATTTTAAATAAAATTATTAATATTTATTTTTTGACTAGATGTCCTTAATGTTAGAAAATATATCTTCAAATTTTTTTATTAAATATTTTATTAATAAACTAAAAAAAATCGCTGCCTTCTCCGTTGAAAGAACTAATATATTAATATTTTTAACAATAAATAATGGCCGCTTTCATAATATTATACAATTTGGTTTTAAATCTTAGAATTTTATGGCAAATAAGGCTTCCGTCTAAACAAAATTGTCACGCTTTTATTTGTCACAAAACACCATCTTAGATGGTCGAAAAAACACGCGAAGGACACAAAAGTCGTCTAATTTTATTATAAGCACCACTTGTGAGGCTAAATTCAAGACATAAGAGCACTCCCAACTAAAATAACTAACAAAACTCACACATTTCAATGCACACGAGGTTTCAATAAGATTTTCATATAATAACAAACAAAAAAAAAAACAATAAGTAATACTTGGTACTCACCAAAATAATATTAAAACATTTGATTAAATACAACTTTTTGGTATGCACTATCTTTAAAAATGTCTTTTCATTTCTGCACTTTGAGAGATGGTTAAATATTCGAGAGAATAAAGAACTATTTCCGCTTAATTTTTAACCAAATCTCAACGTATTCCAAACATAACAAATGTCGCATTTCCACACTTGTACAGTGTCAAACCGGTCAGGCGCTGCGGTCACTTGTTGACTCCGAGAAGCTTGGCCGCTTCGTCGGCAGAAGACAACAGCTTGCTGATCATCCTCTTATCGCTTATTCCTAGGAGATTTCCAATCAAATCGTTCCCCGATTCGCTTTCGTTTTCCTGTCCCTCATTATCGTCCGTAGAATATCTGGGATTCTTAGACGCCTGGACGTTGAGCTTCCCCTCGTAGTTTTGAGCAGGAGGCGAATTGTTGTTATTGACATTGCTAGGTATTTCCGGAGAAAGGTTTTTGTTGATGGCCATCTGGTAACCGTTGAGAGCGGTTTGGGCATTTTTGTTTGCGATCGGAGTCGAAGCGCTGTTGCCGGCCGAGGCAAAGCTCGAGTTGCACGGAGATAGGGAACTGTTCGAGGACTTTGAATAGTTACGGGAAGAACCGGAGGGCGATGCGGTCTCCTCGTCTCCGCTGACGGTGGACAGGTCTTCGCAGCTGCGGGAGTCGTGGGCGTGCTTCTTACGGTGGCGCAGCATGGAGTGCTTGAGGGTGAACCGACGGCGGCAGACGTCGCAAGAGAAGGGACGCTCGCCGGTGTGGGTACGCATGTGGCGACGCAGGTCTTCGGCAGACCAGAAGCGGCGCATGCAAAAGGCGCAAACCACCTAGAAAGTGAAAATAACATTATAAATTTATCATGTTATTTAAGTTAATAATTAAATAAATAAATAGTAAACCTTATAAAGGTTTTAAAAGTAAAGTTGAAAACTGAAACTCAAATTCAGTAAAAATAAAAAAGTAAAACTTGTAATTTGAAGATTTGTATTAGTTATTGTAAAAACTAGTCTATCATAGGGTTCCTATATTTTTTTTGTCACATTATTTAATTTAATTTTATTTATTAAGTTAGCTTATTTGACATTTAGTGTACAAAATAATATTTACACTTGATTTAACATCATATGTATTTACATCTTCTTACAATAAGCATAACATTTATTAATTCTTACAAATTCTTTTCATCTTTCATACACTCGGGCATCTCATTAAACATACACTCGGGCATCTCATTAAACATACACTCGGGCATCTCATTAAACATACACTCGGGCATCTCATTAAACATACACTCAGGCATCTCATCAAACATTTTTGGTTATATTATGTATACATTAGGAATGTATACATAACATGTATTGTGGAAACATGTCTCATTCATGGAATGTATCAGAGAAACACTGAATTTATATATTTTTTTAAATTGATAGATAAATAAATAAATAGTTGGAAAAATCAAATAAATTAGACTTACCTTTCTGTTGGCATAGTCCGGGAACTTCCCCCTCTGCTGTTCGCCATTTTCTTCTCCTTGTTCGTCCCCCCCTTCGCTGCGGTGCCCGCGCTCCGGAGTAGAGGACCCCAACTCCTCAGCGAAGGATGTACTCGTCTCCAGAGCCCCTTTGGACATGAGCAGCTCATATTCCGAACTGTGAGAGTCCTTGATGTGGTCGAGGGCTTCTTGCCTTTCGGCGTACGAATGGTCGCAAAGGTGGCACTTGAAGGGCAAGTCCGAGTTCTGCATGTTAGACGGGCCATCTGGAGCATGGGCCGGGCTGTATTTTGAACCCGAGATCTGACTTTCCCACTCGTTTCTGTTTTCGTTTGAACCAGGGGATCTCTTGGGGTTTTCTACGTCATCGGACTTCTTTTCATCGTCAGAGGCCAGGTGTGGTTCATCGCCATTTTCAATCTGGTGGTTTTCTTCCAATTTCGGACTTCCAGGTCTCGAATCATCAATCTGGATTCCGTGCTTGGAGGACATGTGTTTTTTAAGGTTGCTTAGCGTGGAGAATGTGCTGCTGGGGCAACTGGCACACTTGTACGGCCTCTCTGGCACATTCCTCATCATGAAGCCTTGGTTCCCCAACTCTGGCACCGAAGCGCTGGTCGAAGGAATTTCAACATTAGGCGCAGAAGGTGTAAGGTTTAACTGCGTTTGCTGGGATTGGTTTCCGTGTTTGCGCAAAAGATGGCGATCGCAGTTGGATTTGGTGGTGAACAGCAGCGGGCAGTGAGGGCATTTGTAAGGTTTCTGGCCAGTGTGGGTTAGTACATGGCGCCGCAAGGAAGACGACCAAGGGAACTTGCGGTGGCAGTATGGACATGACACTCTGTTGGGGGCCAGACTGTAAGCGGACTTTTTCTTCTCCGGCTCTTGCGTTGTATTCTCGGATTCAGATCTGAAAAAACAGAAAATAATAATAGTAAAAAAAAACTGTTCATAAGTATTTACTTAGAGAAGCAACAGTTGAGAATCAGATAGAAACTTACCGATTTTCATCGCTTCCAGAATTGTTTCCCTCGCTGGTGGATGCCACAAGACCTTCCTCATCTTCTTCGTCCCCTTCTACATGATTCTGTATATTCAAGTCGTTGGGAGGCTGCATTTCAGCATTTGCAGAGAATTCATTCTTGAAATACTTTCCGAATGGAATTTGAGCAACTGCGTTATCCAATAGTCGGGATACCGATACCAGATCTCCTTCCTCTTGTTTCGGTTCCTTGCTGGAAGTTTCAGGACGGTCCACGTTTTCCGCTTGACCGATTTGACAGAACAAGTTCGGGACTGCAGAGCTCTGTCCGCCGTGGTGTTGGGGGTTCTTGCTTATCAGGTTACCGGCAATTTTCCAGTCAAAATCTTTAGAAATATCCGGATGCTGTGTTTTAGCTGAGACTCCAATCAAAATTTCATGAGCTACTTTTTTAGCTATCATGTTCGCATCACTCTGCACTTGGGAGGTTTCGGGAATGTTTTTTGACAAGTCTCTAGCGACTTGAGATTTATCATCTACAGAATCTTCTTCATCGATGACCAGAGCATCTTCTTCATCTTCCTCTTCATTTTCCATTGGTGGTGGATCAGAACTGACTAATGAGTTTTTTGATTGATAGATATTATGAGACTTGAGCTTTTGAGCCAATATGGCGTATTTTACTTGGTCGGAAATCATGCTGTAAGTTTTATTTACAGGGATACCATTAGGCTGGTTAGCAGCAGTGTCTTTTTCTTCTCCGACGTTGGGATTAGCGTTGGTTGAATCATTGTTGGGATGGATGTTCTTGATATAATTAATACGGTTTTCATAGTTGAGAGATGGAACAGTTATATTCTGAGGAACGAGAGAAATTGGATTTTTACGGGGTAAGCCGATATTGGATCGTTGCCTCTGTGACCAGTACTGCGGGTGTTGCTGTTTAATGTGACGTTCCATATTGGATCTCAGGGTGAACCTAGCGGAACAATGTTCGCAAGAGAATGGTCTTTCAGTTCTGTATCTTCTCTGTTTCTGTTTAGGCATTAAAACGCCATTTTTAATGACCATCTTTACAGAATTTGGACTATGGTTGGAAACAGTTTCTTTTTTGTGAATTTTAGGTGAAGAAATACTCTGGTTGGGGAATGCCGCTGCGGAGGAAGATTCGGTGTTTATATGCAGTGGCGGTTTCACATCATCCTCAGTTTTTATTAGAGGAACAGGTGAATGGGTTTTCGTATCAGGACTGAGTACATTATTCATTGTTTGTTGATGAAACGCTTGGAGCCTTTCTGTCGCTAGAGCCATATTATGTTGATCCATTCCAACGAGACCCCCTCCTGAGAGTTGAAGTCCTCTGATGATTTCTTTCTGTAATCTATCTTTCATATCAGCTAACTCTTTCGGATTTGTCGGTGGAGTTAGAAAAGGATTGTGTTGTAAAAAGTACGGATTTAATGGAAACGCAGGCGAAAGTCCCAGACCGGGAAAAGCCGCTCCAGATCGGTACAGTTGAGTGAGTTGATTAGCGTAAAAACTCGTAGCTGGATCTATTTTCTGCAGGTGAGCTCCCTTGAGCAATTGCTGATGCGCTAAGAACAGTTTCGTCTTCTCGAATATGGCATTAGTGGCCGAGTGGTTATTGTTGAACTCGATAGTCTTTGGAATATAATTATCGTTTTCAGGATCCGAAATGAGAGATTCCTCAGATTTGTCAGTTTTTTTCTTACTGAGATCCAAAACGTCTTCTTGAAATTCTCCGGTGCTGAGATCCATGGGAACTTCGGAAGAGTAATTGATAGGTTTGCTGGAATACCCATCATCGATCGGGTCGATTTCTTCGTCGCTGTCAGGCTCCCGTTCAACATCAGACTCGACGAATTCTGGAATTTGCGTGAGTTGGCCGAATCCCTTAACTTTTAATCGGGGTTGAATCAATTCTTCCTGTACTGGAGTTATATTATGGCAAACGGGTTCAATCGAACAATGCGCACGCAAAATGTCTCTGGGCTGAGGTATCACGATTGACATTTCTCTAGGAATAGGGATTGTGAGATTTCGGTCCTTGAAAGTGATGGCAGGTTCCCTCGGGAAATGAGATACCGGGGTAGATCTCCCACTGAACATCTGTTCAACTTCTTCTCGCGGTTCGTTTTCTGGAGTAGGAAATATGATCGAACGCTTGATTTCCTCGCGAGAAATGTTCAGCTTGGAGTTGACTTCGTCGTTGTTAGGATCTTCCGAGGGATGATAAATGATCGATCGCTTGACATCCTCGCGCGTAACTTTGGAGTGTCTGTTCCTGAGATGACGTTCGCAGTTAGCTTTCGTGGTGAAGGCATAGTTGCACACCGCGCACTCGTACGGACGGTCGCCGTTATGGGTTCTCATGTGACGCACTAGGGCCGCTTTGTCCAGGGAGGAATGCGGACACATGTTGCACCGGTAGGGGCCGGGCCCGTTTCCACTGAGGTGGACCCTGTTGTGGCCTTTCAGAGCGCGCAAGTTCGGGAATATAGCGGTGCACAAGCGGCACGGAAATTCACCTCGAAGTTTCATTTTGCGGAACTCGGCCGCGAAAACGTCCTGAATCTCCTCGGGATCTTCATTCATCCTGTTGCCGTGATCAGACGCCATAGACGAAATATCATGGGTTTTATGGGTCAATTGTTCCAACAGTCCTCCGGTAGAAGTGACGGATAAAATTGACTGAATATCTGCCAAATCCTTTGAATTATCAACAATTGGATGAATCAAGTCTTTTGTGAATTCGTAGTATTCCGGGTTTAGCTTTCTGAGTTCAGCAATAGGTCTCGGAGTGGTCGAATAATTTGGGGATTTGTTTTGAAGGTCCAGATTGGCAAAGAATTTGCGTCGCACATCTTCGTCCGTGCTGCTGGACTCGCGCCTCTTCTTGGCGTAATCCTCGGACTCCCCCGAAGAAGTGGCGAAGCAAGCCTTCCTGTGTATATCCAAGGCACTCTCGCAGGGGAAATCTCTCGAGCACTGGCTGCAACGGAACTGTTGTTCCGTGATGGATTTATGCACACTTTGCTCGCAAACAGTTTTAGCGATCTGCGGAAACTTTCGACTCGAAAAGTCGATGAATGTGCAATCCTTGAACCCCGAAACGGAATTCTTATTCGGAGCATCTTTGCGTTCCGTATGGTGTACCATGAAGCGATGCAGGTTTAAAACGCGGTGGTTTTTGAAGCTCTGGTTACAAGAAGTACACTTTACTTGATAATCGAGATGAGCCTCTTCCATGTGAAGTTCGAAAACGTTGAGAGAAGCGAAGTCTTCCCGATCGCAAACGGGACAGACCAAGCGTTGAGCGGACATGATGTCACTTATGCAATTGTTGTTGATGTTTTTTGATTTTCGTTTTCCCCCTGGTGGCAGTTCGTCATCGGCGCTGTTTCCTCCGCTGCCGTTCATTGCTTTGTCGTTGTTATTGTATTCCAGTCGTCGTTTCCTGGTGTTCATCCTAGGAGGGCAAGCCACCTTGGTTCCGGAGCCGGATGCCTCGGAATCCTCGCTATCCGAATCGTGGGTTTGCTTGTGACTCCTCATGTGGCGATGCATATTGCCGTTGGTGTTGAAGGTCAGGTCGCACATCTTGCAACGGAAGGGCCTCTCTCCACTGTGTACGAGCAAATGTCTTTCCAGGCTCGAAGCGGATCCCAGGACCTTATTGCAAAACTTACAGGATAAGTCTTTGTGGTTGTCTTCTCTCGCGCTGGTCGTGAGATTGATGATATTTGATTTGTTTTCGTTGTCTTCTATCGTTTCATTGTCTCGAATCTTTGGGATAACTTTGGCTTTGGTATCTTTGGCGTCTGTTACTGAATTCTCAACTGCGATATCTGAAATAATGAGAAATAAGCAATTAAAATTTAGAAAACAGACAAACAACGAAACAAAAAGAGGTATTAACAGTACCGAGTGGACGAGTTATCTTCCCAAACGTTACGAAGTTTCAAATACTACGAAAGGAAGTGATTACATCCGGCGACGCGGACTTACTCTCCATCTGAGAGTGCTCCGTACTAGGAATATCGAGATAAGGAAATGAAAATTACCTCAGTTAGGCTAAGTTTGAAATCTTATCACCACGGTTCAATTCAACCTCAAACATCCTGCTTCAGTTTACTTTCGGACACCGAGATCGATCTTGCGCGTCACGTGGAAAGAAAAAGCCAACGTTTTGCGGTGGACGTAATCTAAAATAATCAAACAATTCGAAAAACTAGATGCGGATATCATGTTTTGTAATGACGTTTATACGCTTTATAATATTTTAAAAATAGCAATAGGTGAAAAAAAAGAAAGGTGTGTTGAGATGGTTTGCACATGTAGAACGAATGAGTGAGGAAAGAACGGTAAAACAAATTTATGAGGCGAATGTAATTGGAAAAAGGGCAGAGGAAGACCGATAAAAACTTGGCACGATCAAGTATGCCAAATACTTGAAAGTGGTTAGGTTAGGGTTGAGTTGAAACAATCGGCGGGTATGTATGAGGAGATGCATGAACGTGGAAGAGGCGAAGAATGTTTGCAAGGACAGAGTGGTGTGGCGTTCTATTCTCTCTGCCTACCCCTGCGGGGAAGCGGCGTGATGGTTAGTTAGTTAGTTAGCAATAGGTGATTTTTAGTCTTTTAATCAACAGCGATCGTCAAATTACAATGGATTTGTTGGCGTTACCGCTAGGATCGTCGAACGATCTCTCGTTTTACAGAATTTCGGATTTATATAATACGTCGATTAGTATTCCACGGGCATCTTGGATCAGTAGAAATCTCCTCTCCTTGACTTCCATATCACGGAATCTTTCCAAAAAATAAAACAGAAAGTACAATTGCATGTTTGAATAAACTAAGTCGAAAGTAAATTAAGCAGTGCGATGAATTCATTAAACTATCAAGCTCCAAGAAAAATATTTTTTTGTTTTTGGATAAGATTAAGATGTAAAAGATATTTACTTTGCAAAAAAATCTCAACAGATGGCAGCACAATCAGATCCAACTAAGATATAAGTGTGATTGTTACAACACTGCGTATATATAACTTTTGAAAATGAATGCAATATGGATGCGAAAGTTTTTGCCTAGAAATTTTCTCTCAAGAATTACGCTAAATTATAAGATAATAAGTAAAACCACTCACATAAATGTGATTTTATAGACTTTTCCTAAAGGAAAAGTCTATAAAATTTATAAAATTGATTAGGAATATAATAAGAAGCCCTGACTTTCGTATTTCCTTTGTATAAAAAAGAAAGATCTGTTGTGACACTTCAATTTCATACTATTTCTTGTGAGCCTAAGCGGCTCATTATTAAAAATAGGTATCAAATTGTGGTATAGTGGGTTCGAACCCAGACTCAAGAGTCCGCGACACTACACCGATTTCTTGCTTCAGTAAGCATTGTGTAATTAATATATTGGAAATATGTGCTGTCTCATTTTTCTTTTCCATTTAACCAGGCTAAGCAGAGCAACGCGTGGCCGGGTACAACTAGCAAAAAGAGTACCAAAAAACAACAATGGAGATTCGTGTCGATGTTTGTGGCCATGTAGATTGGTTTAAGTTACAAAACATTATCGCGTTTGACCAGAAGAATCCGATACGGGCCGAGATATCCTGTGGGAGCGTTGTTGTTACCTCAGCCGGCGGGAAGTTGCGGCATGGACCATACAATGCGACACAATACGGCCGAACCCCCAAAGGAAGTGGGATCTCGAATGGTAACCGAGATAGCTTAGACTTGGCCGTTAGATGTGTTCAAGGCTGTGAAGCGAATGTTCTGGTTCTCTACGTCATAGGAGCACATAGGTGCCCATGCCATCTCAATTGCCTTTCCCTTAACTGATATCAATAGTAAGGCATAGGACGTAGAGAACCTGAACATGATGTAAACCAGGCGATCGCCATGGATCTTCTTCAAAAAATCTACAGGAAGACCTAAAATTCATAGATTCTACAAAAAGATAACATGATTCGAAGGCATGACCTAGGTGACGTTATATATCGGCTGTCCAAACTTAAAACACAGTAAGGAAAATTTTTTGTAGTACTTTTTTTTTGCATTTTTGGACTAAGTAGAATCTATTTAGTCCAAAAATGCAAAAAAAAAACAAACTACAAAAAAATGTCCCTTACTGTGTTTTGAGTTTGGACAGCCGATATGGTAGAAGGACATAGAACCCGAGGATGAAGAGAACTGATCCTAAAAGTCTACAAACACGATAAGTTGAGATGGACCAAGGTAGAAGAAGAAGGCTGTGAAGTGAAACCCCGAAGAAATAATGGAATGCAAAATCAACATTGACTAGTCGAAGAAATAGAAATAAAAAACATGTCTATGGTACAATGAAATCAGTTGCAGCAAATAAAAACTTATCAGCGAAAGCTAAACTGGCAATCTTGATATCAATCCTAACGTATGGAATTAAATCATGAAGTTGGCAAAAGAAAGATGAAAGTGGACTGAATGCAGTCGAAGTGCGATCTCTCGAGAAACGATGTATGATAGATGTTCGAATGGTGATATTTCCTAAGAATGCAAGGCTGAGATAAGCATTTTCGATAAAATTAAGAAAGTTATCCCAAACCATCTCAAAAGATGATTTGGCATGTGGAACGAATGAGTGAAGAAAGAACATATGATTATTTTTGCTATATACTTAGTGTCTGATGTCCCAGGAGATCATAACGTTGAAGGAGATGACGGGATCACAGAAACACATGTATTGACTTGAAAAACCATTAAATAAAAAGCGCTTTCGAAGTTAACAGCACTGATCGATTTATTGTTTTGAAGAACTGTTTATTAAATTAAAATTAAAAAGAAAACTGTGGATGTGCTAGTCCACTTTTTAGATGAAATGCATCTAACGTCAGATGCCCAAAATGCCCAAATCGACTTTTCACTGATCAATTTTGTTTCAATCTTATTTCAAAAGATTTTTCGTTCGATCTAAGAAGATGATTTTTAAGAGCAAAATCTCAAGGCAGGTAGGTACTGAATATATATTTTTAAATTGTTAGGGTGGCCAAAATACCTCGGCGGGTGATCAAAATCAATATGAAGAGATGCATGAATTTTGAAGAAGCGGTTTGCAAATACAAAGTAGTGTGACGTTCTTAGTTATAAACATAGTTTCATTTGTTTTTCCTGAGTGCAGAACCAATTTACCATCGGTAATGCTTGTGGGGAAGATGATTGGTCTGCTGAACGACCTACCAAGAGAGGTGGATCTGTTTCATCTCAGTACTGTTAGATTTAGGCAATTCCGCTCGGATTGGATAACGTGATGCATATTGGTGATATTGTTTTGTTTTGTGACTTTTCTTTTTATTCAATACGTGTTATTATTTTTTGTATGCTTTCTGTAAAATATTATGTTGTTTTCTTTTGTTAATTTAAAAAATAAATATATATGAAGGTGTGAACATTATAATTGGCTCTGCTGTCATTTACTGTGGATTTAAACCAGTGTTCCAAGTACTTTTTCTATTCAAGGTACACCTACCAAATTAAGAAAATTTAGAGGTGCATATTTACCATTTATATGGTATTTACCTTTATAGGTAACATATTTAACATAAAATGTTTAATGCGAAATGTGAGCCTGCTTAACTGAGCACAGGCAATCAAAATTTGGAGCAATTGTGTTATTTTCACAAAACTAGACTTTTTTCCGCGGCACATCAACTAACAACCACGGTACACCAGTGTACCGCGGCACACAAGCGCCTGAACAATGTTTTTAATCAATTGATTAATCAAATAAACAGAAATGTCTAGCAAATGAATTATAGATCTAGATTTTAGGCCATTTTAGGCCGTTGAGTATGAGTGATGAGTTATTTTTAACGTAAATAACTCACAGGATGTGCATAAGATGTGTGACGCGGAGCAGGGAGGCATGAACCACAAAGGGATACGGGAATACTAGCGACCGACTCATAGCCTACTAAATAATATCTAACAAATACTTCCAGCGGCAATTGTGGTCGCAAGTGAGGGGATTTTCATGGAAAATGTGGAGCAGTGTGGGCGATGCATCTTCCCCAACGTGTGTGCGTCAGAAACCACATTCATATAAGTAAATGAATATTCGCATATTCATTGATATAATTCCTTCTTCCTCCCGGATAATGATTTGTTTACGTCATAAAGTATTCCTGCAGAATAGCAGACTACATAAAGGACTCCATGTCATGTTATTGTAAATTGTACTTTTTATTGATCTGGCTTTAATTTGTGGAATATGTTGAAATCAACGAAATTTGTGCTGTACTAGTATTTTATTTTTATATTTAAATAAATATAAAAATAAAACACTAGTACAGCACAAATTTCGAGTTTATTAATGCAATATGACTAGATTCTCTCGGATGTTCTCATCAATAAGTGAAAATACAAAGTAATTGGAGATAATCCAGATTTTGTGAACAAGTATTTGGGCACACTCAAAATGTTGTAAATAAATTATCTGGTCAAATTATAAGCTTAATAATAAAAATGAAAATGGTATTTTCTGGCGATTCTCATGTGTGTGATTATAATCCAGGATTCGGATCTCACATACTAATATAAGAGTTTCTGCTCAATAAAAAAAGCTTCTTTACATCTCACCAATAGATGTCTCTAGTGAAGTTCTAGTGGATTCATGAACAAGGTTTCTAAATTGGTTCTTATATATAGAACTTCCAAGAATTTGAGTAGTGTGGTTGTCAATAATGGGTAGAATTGGTGAATGTTACACGTGTGTAAAGTGATCACTTAAACCAGCCTAGGACGGTCGTCAGCCCCGTAAATGCCCAGACTTCCATATTCTTCTTCATCTTTGATGAGATGTCAAAAAATAATATGAAAAAGTGGTTTTATTTAAATGCCAAACTGTTACAAAAATTAAGTTTAAGTTCTGTGTTTTTTTTAACCAAAAAATTACTTCAAACACTGGAATTCAAAAATTAATTTAGGAGTTACTTCATAATAAAAATGAAAATAATTTTAGATAATTTATATAGCGCCATTTTCGGAAAATACTACCTCAAGGGCGCTTTGAAGTAATATCTATCAATTTTCAATAAAAAAATACTTGGTTCATACCACTATTCCTTAAAAATCTATTGTGACACGTGCTTTGATGCATTCCGTATCAACATGTTGATAATGATGATGAATACAACGAAATACGTATTACAATAGTGTAAGAAATTGTAGTATTTATCATATAATAAAACCCTTATCCGCACCCCAATGGTGCATAGGGCACTGCGTCATATAACGCAGTGTTATCTTGATCGTTTACACATGAAGGAAAGGTGATCAGCCCTCCGCTTCAGGAACCAGTTCAGGGTAATATTGAATAAATATTGCAGTGAAAAAATCACAAATATTTATTTGAACCCCCCTGGGAATCGAACCCGGGACCTCCAGAATGGTAGCCGAGCGTGTTGACCATTACACTACGGAGACAAACAAAATCTCAGTGTTTATTAAGTAAATTTAAATCGAAAACTACATTTTCACGCTAAGGACATTATATCATGACATATAGAATAGGTGTCCCTACAAGATATGTAGCATATTTTTTTATACAAAAAAAAAAAACGAATTTCATTAATTGATAAGTCACTTTGTATATTGTGGCGCGTGTTTCGATGCATTCCGCGTCATTTTCAAACACTGAATTTTAAAATGACGCGGAATGCATCGAAACATGTCTCACAGTAGATTTATAAATTAGTGGTATTTACCAAAAAACTTTAAAAAATTTGTATGTCTAAGAATCCCAGGGTTTACGATCTGGCTTTAGTGATTACTTTATACACTGTATAACGTTCACCATTCTGCAGTACAAACAATCTGAATTGCTAAGCATGATTAAAATATAGGAGTAATTATTTTATTGTAAAACCTTTGTACTGTAAATTGTTATTGTATCTATTGTATGTAATGTATATAATATAATAATAAAAATAATAAAAATAAAATTTTATTTTATTTTATTAAAATGCAAGTATTTCAGCTCAACACAGGCCATGCCTAAAGAGCCGTAATACATATAGTAAAAAATGTATGTATCTATGAAATAAATAAAAATAAAATATAGGTAATTCGAATATGTTAAAAAGCAAGTATTTTTTTTAATTACCTAACGTCCAAGTGACTGGCAACACCGTTTATTATGTCCCTACTCAGGCTTCAGCTTTATAAGTTTCATAGCCTATGCCTACTCGTGAGTGGATTTACTCTTTATGTTTAAAGTTACCATAATTTCATGTAATTCATGAGTGAAAATTCTAGGCAAAAACACTCGCTAAAAAGCAAGTCATCAGCAGTTAGTATTTGTTGGGTAGCTTGCGCTAACAGCCACGAGATGGCGCTAGTAAGCGATAATCGAGCGCGAAAATTCAGCGGAAAAATCGAAGATCTACGAAGGTACTTTTGGTGATTCCCCACAGTTTTAGTATTCAGCGTGTATTTAGCAAATCCTTCGCAAGTTTAAGTGACGTATTCCCCGAAGTGTGGAGACAATGAGACGAACCGCACTTAAGTGGAAGTGACGCATCTTGAGGAAATAGATTGATAACAAATGAACACATCCTCGGATCATGCCTCGACAAGCGTTGACATCTTATGACGCCATCGACGGATCGATGCAACTGCCAAGTCATCAAAATATATCAAAACTATAATACAAATACATAACAATGTGTCAATATCATTAATTTGTATTATTTGCGAAGGATCTTATACTTTATACGAAAGGAATATATATGGAAGTCTCTGCACTCACAGTGCTTACAAACTGGCATTGGCTGGCTGAAGTGATCATATGATGCACTGTGAAACCACTGAGATATAGAAGTCTGGGCAAGAAGTGATCACTTTACACAAGTGTAACATTCACCAATTCTACCCTTTATTGACAACCACACTGCTCAAATTCTTGGAAGTTCTATATAAGTATATGAACCAATTTCGAAACACTGTTCTTGAATCAGTAGAACTTGGTGAACTTAGATATCTATTGGTGAGATGAAAATAAGTTTTTTATTCAGCAGAAACTCTTTTATTAGTGAAGTTCTAGTGATTCAAAAACAGTGTTTTAAAATTGGTTCATATAATATATATAGAACTTCCAAGAACTTGAGTAGTGTGGTCGTCAATAATGGGTAGAATTGGTGAATGTTACATGTGTGTAAAGCGATCACTTAAACCAGCCTATGACGGTCGTCAGCCCCGTAAATGCCCAGACTTCCATATTATTCTTCATCTTTGATGAGATGTCAAAAAATATTATGAAAAATAACTCCTATAATTGGAGATAATCCAGATTTTGAACAATTATTTTTTAGATGTATTAAGGCTTTGTTTATATTAAAAATCTAAAGTTACACAAACATTTGATGCATTTTTATTGTCATGGCATGTGGCACGCGACATATTACATTGGGAAAAAAATTGGCACTCAGGCTCAAAAAGGTGCATCTCTGCTATAGGCTGATAACTTCATCAATTTAGGACTCTATTTTTCCATATTTCTTTTTTCTTTTTTTGTATTTACTAAGTCATAAGTTTGACATTGAATGAGTAACAGCGAAAAACAAAAGGAATGTCTAATCTTTAGATGGATTATATCGGATTTGTGGCGACATTTCATGAAACGCTGCAATAAAAGAATCTTATCGAGATGTCGTAAATACAAACAGGTGTTTTCGCCTTTGAAGATTTTTCATTGTGATGAAACATGTCGCATTGTTCTCGAAATGACAGCTGCTTTACTGTACAGAATCAAAAGTGTTAAATACTCTCGATTCTTTATGGAATAAAGAAAGATGTTGCCAGATTCCACGCAATTCAAATATTCCATACACCGAAGAGGTAAATAAACGTGCTTACTCATGAAGAAAACGCGAAAGATACAAGAAAAATCGTTTTTCATCCAAGAAAAATACAAAACCTTGTTGAAAGTTTTAATTAATGGATAGTAAATATCAAAAATGTGAAAGAAATAATAAAAATCAAAATACCGGGCTGAAATCTTATCACTGTAAAATCATGTAGCACAGGTCCAAGGTATGGGACTGTACCGCACCTTGGGCCAAAAGAAGAGGTTTTATAAAATGTCATTCCTATGTATACTATCAATGATAAGCATATAATGTCTTCAAACAATTTGATTGTAAATAACTGATCTATTCAGTTCAGTAAAAAAAATTGATGTACATTGTCAATTGACCATTTTATGAGACTTAGAAAAAACGGCCCAAGGTACGAACTTCTCTCCTACGTTATATACGAGTACATATTCACGAAGAATTTAATCTAACATTAATTCAATAAAGTGTCCTAAAGTAATAAAAAAAGAGGAAAAAGACGAAGAAGAAGAATGATTGAAGCACGATTGTCTTATTGAAGCAGGAATTTTGAATTGATAGGCAGAAGATGAGACCAGCACCTCATTAGATAGTCTAGGCTCGTTCGACGAAGAAAGAAAGGAAGAAATGCGGCAAATGGGTACAGACAAAGAAAGAAGCGGAGAGATGTACTCTAAAAGCCATCAGGTATTGAGCATTAAGCTCCCATGTCACATTCCGAGCGGTTCCGATTATTAATTAACTGTACAGGAGAGACGTGAGGGCATGTCCCGACGCAGTCTGATCGGCATCCTTGGATGGTGAGCGGACACAGGACACCAGTCATCCACGTGCCACGTGTGACACTTTCTAGCCTTTTGTTTCTCTTTTCCTCATCCACATCTTGAGGTCATTTTTATTTATTTATTTAAACGCGGGCTTATTACCAAAAAGCTATATCTTCCAACCAACCAAAAGCAGACTA
This sequence comes from Brachycentrus maculatus, assembly GCF_059751285.1. NCBI lineage: Eukaryota > Metazoa > Arthropoda > Insecta > Trichoptera > Brachycentridae > Brachycentrus > Brachycentrus maculatus. Next base: position 989,694 of record NW_028281092.1, read on the forward strand.
GTGATATTGGTCAAAACGTTTGATACCATATATTGCTGTTTGCAATCAGAGGGTAGATAGTACTTGAACATTTCAAAAACATAAATTACAAATTGATGATAATAAGGAAAGCAAAGGAAAAAGGGAGTTTAGGGAAGGAGATAGAAGGAAAAACTAAGGGAGGTTTTATGGACAGTTAGGATCACTAAACTATTCATTTAGAGAATGGCGATGACCCAGGATGTGGAAGGATGAAAACTCATCCTGGGCACATACTTGATGGACTGATAAGATTTAATGATGCCATTGATCTTCCGATAGCGGAATCTGGGGGCCGATAGTGAAGAAATGACAAAAAATCTAGAGAAGAACTCATGCATTGCAAAACGTATATAATTAAGCTCAGATGAAAATTGAAAGGTCGATCAGAAGTTGGAACTGTTTTTGAATTAAACTATAAGTAAGCACCAATTAGATGGAAAAATATTAGACCAAGGAATCGTTAACACATTTTGAACTTCATCACTGTTTGACTTTTGGGCTTCTTAAAAAATCAGACTTGATAAATGACGAGTCAAGTTAAGAGTCAAGTGAAACAGTTCTACTACATTGAGTGGTTTATCCAGTCGAATTATAAAGTTTCTTTGACCTACATTATAAAGTTAATACCAAATTGGGTTATCTAACTTGACATATCTACAATATGGGATTACTATGTCCGTCAATTTCGATGTCTCTTTGATATTCAATCAACATTCATTATAAATATCTCAAAAAAAAACAAGAATAAGGAAAGGGTGATGACATCAGAAACTCAACTGGAACCATGTAGTTTAAGTGCCAATGAGATTGAAAATAAACCGCTAAAGGCATTCTTAACCCAGATTTTGAGTTATCAAATGGAATCCTAACAGTTTAAGGTATGTAGAGTATATCCTTAGAAACTAAGAACTCCAAAATGACTTTTTCAATAATTCAACAAAGCATCTGCGATTCGCACTGAATATTTAATAATCTGCTGGATTCTCCACACACGAGGCGTTAGAAGACACATAAAAGTGTAATGTATTCCGACTGCGTTCTTGGTCGGGCAAAATATCTAATGGGATCCAAATATTTCGGAGAAAGTCGGACATGCGACATGGGACAATCTGTCCGGCACTTCTAGGTCTGCCGTCTCGCTGGCCACCGAGGACATGATAGGCGATTGAAAAAATAAAATACAGTGGAACCTCTCATAATTAATCTCTCTAATTTGTACCAGAATCTTACTCGTTAAGCAAAACATTTTTTTAGAAAAATTAATGTAAAATACGATAACGCCTTCAATGCCTAAAGAAAACTTGAAAAAAAATATATTAACGTTTATTTAAATAAAATAAGTTATAAATTGTCAAGGAATGTAAAAACTTGGGATAAAATTTAGTAAAATACGAAAATAAATAATAAAATGAAAGAAGTTGATAAAAATGTGAATTTAATTAATTCTTTGTAAGTAAAAAACAGTCTATTGGTGAGATGAAAAGAAGTTTTTTATTGAGCAGAAACTCTTTTATTAGTACGTGAGGTTCGAATCCTGGATTTTAATCACATACATGAGAAACGCCAGAAAATAACATTTTCATTTTTGGTTTTCAGCTTATAATTTGACCAGATAATTTATTCACAACATTTAAGTGTGTCCAAATCTAGACTATCTCCAATTGTAGGAGTAATTTTTCATATTATTTTTGTCAAAAAATTATATGAAAAATAACTCTTATAATTGGCGATAATCCAGGTTTGTGAACAAGTATTTGGACACACTTAAAATGTTGTAAATCGTTATTATCCACCTCGAGTCCCGGCGCAGAAGTCCCGGTTCACAAGTTCATGTTCATAAAATAGGGACTTGCCCTTTCTCTGTAACTCGTTATGCGAGCTTTTCACATTTTTTTGCTCGTTATGCGAATTGCTCGTTATGAGAGGTTCAACTGTACATTATTGATTGTGGATTATTGGCTTATGTGTAAGAATGTACTGCCAATGGCGAAATGCTCGTAGACTGTTGCGTAGTTTTCCTCGAATGATCGGTGAATACGTACTTGAGGCCATATCGAGTGATTCCGATCATAAAGTATTTAATATCCAAACATGTAATTGCACATCTGCGTTTCGAAAGAGATAATCGACGTCAGGAAACAACAGAAATCGCTATCGATTCTAAGTATTTACGAGAATAATAACGAAATGTGGAATTTGTCACAATTTCAGTTCAGATAAGGCGAGTGAAAATTGATGAAGCCATTGATGAGTTTTTAGTAGAATATTTTATTTTGTATATATTTTATTTTTATTTTGTTTTAATTGAACTATACAGTACCTACCACCTCACTAATCCGAACGTAAATTGTGCAAAGGGTGGTTCGCATAAGGGGAACCTTCGGATTAGGAAATTCTTCAGTATTTCCGTCTAAACAATTCGTTCTTCAGTATAGTGTTTTTGAAAAATCATAGAAAAAAATCAATTTTCGGTTTATGAAAATGCTGTTTATTTTACAGTATTATTTAGGTACTGGATAAATAATTTTTCAAAAAATATTATTTTTATTTAAACTTGAAAAAAAACCAGATATTTTCTTTTAAAACAACGAACCAAACTGGTGTTCAAGAGCTAAATCACGCATTTGTCTCAAAACAATCAATTCCTCGGTGATCTGAACGACTTCTTCAGCCCAGTTGATGGCTATGGTGAAAACTTCCACGGTTTCAGAGTGTTGAATTTTTTAAGTTGGCATCAGCCCAGCCACAATATCGTTAGGATTAGAGAGCTGGCACTGTACTTACATTATAGTTTTCCTAAAGAGAGCAACGTGCCACGATCCACAAATCAGAAACTGTCACCAAATTATGCATAATACGTTTAAAAACAAATTACTAAATACTGCACATACTTCGAAACATCTCACTGAAATTTTATTAAAATTAAACACTTGAATCTTCCACTTTACTGAGTTTTATTTATATATACGCTAGTTTCGAAAACGACAGATGTTTTCGAAACTAGTCGTATATATCGCAGTCATACAGGAGAAAGTGACCAAGTGCATTGTTTTACAAAAACGTGATCATTGACTATTTGATATCTTACTAGCTTAATATTGCCCTGAAATAATCTCAAAGAATTTTAAACTTGGAAGTATGATATATTGACTTGTTAAAAATGACTAACTGCATTGATGTTTATTGCCTTGCCAAGCAAAAGTGATTTAAATGGCCCTCCTGAACATTTTACGTTATGTTAGTTGGTCACTTTCTCCTGTATGACTACGATATAAATAAAAAGCATTTAAGTGTTTAATTTAATAAAATAATCATGTTATTCCACAAAATTAATGCCGAATCAATAAATAATATCTCACTGAAAATTCATCGCGTTTTATCTATTGGAACAATCATCAAATTACGACTGAATTTAATTATGTTTTTAATAAGTCAGAAAGAGTAGCGTTTTTGGCGACTAACCTGCGGTAAATGTCCTGGGTGGTGAGCTTGCTGGTTCGGTGATGAGTCCTGACATATCCTGCATGTCTCTTGGCGCCCGTCTGGTCCCCGCTGCTGGTACGTTGGGCAGCTTCAACTCTTCACCTGATAACAGAAGAAAACAACGTAAGAAATGTATAATATAGTATAAAAGCTCCCAGGGACCTATGAAGGATGAATGAGTGAAAGGTAAACGTGTGAATCTTGCAATAGCGTCCAATGTTAGGAGCAAGAAACAGAAGATGACCCCAGATAATGCGTCCAGCTAATCATTTAAACAAGCGTATTATATTTTTTTTATTGATTGGGCATTAGCTTCGTGGAATGACAATTATTATTTTTTTATTTTATTTTTTATTAACATTTATTTATGCATTTATTTAAATCACAATTTTAAACATATTTAAAACAATTTGACCAATAAGACCCACAGAGAGACTTGTGTGTCTTGTCGGTGGAGTTCTTTTTTAATACATTTTTTATTGTTTTTAACGATTTTAACCTAATATACACACAAAAAAGAGAGAAAAATTTAGAATAAAAACATTTAAAATTTTTCATAAAATTAACTCTTGATCATTCATTTATTTTTATTACCCTACCAACCTCTATATATACCTAAATATTTTAGCTCGTTAGTTTTACTTTTCACTTGTAGATGAAAACATCTGTAGTTTTCGAAACTAGTCGTGTGTAATGAAATTATACTCATTAAATGGTATTATACAAGTGTTATTTAAAGAAAAAATACGTATATTTTTTATTTGACTGGACCAATAGCTTCAAACATCGGTTCTCAAAGTGTGCTCCGTGGAATGAAGCGGTTTTGTTTATTTTAAGGCTCCGTTAAATATTCAGCGTTTCAAAAGGGTTCTGTCGCCATTAAAGTTTGAGAAAGCATTAAAGGCTAGTAATAGTTGAGTTTAGGGAAAGCCAATATCAGAAACAGGATTCAAAATGCCTTATAAAGAAAACAATTCAAAAGGCAAGAAAAGATCTGAGCCATTACTATCTATCATTAGATTCGTAACTGTCCATCAAACCTCATCCCTTAGTTTTTCCCTCTACCTCCTTCCCTAAACTCCCTTTTTCCTTTGCCTTCCTCATTATCATCAATTAGTAATTTATGTTTTTTTTTAATGTTCAAGCACTCTGATTTACAAACAGCTATATATGGCTTCAAACGTTTTAACCAATATCACTAGTCTGTTTTTGGTTGGTCGAAAGATATTACTTTTTAGCAATAAGCCAGTCAATGTAGGTACTTATTTCTTTTCTGTACAAGTAGTTAAAATATAAATAAATAAAAATAAAATGAATTAATTGATACAGGTAGACTGATCTATATCATCTCATCAACTCATTGGTAACAGACGAAAAATGTCACAAACAACATGAATATCGAAAAATTGAACATTACGCACTTGATGTATCGAAAAAAGGTATTAAGATAAGTACAATGTTTAAACTGAAAATTTACATTTTCATTGTAGTAAAACCAAGCCCCCGGGTGATGAGTCTAATCAATCAAATACTATCATATTATCAAAATGTTTCTCTTTTAACAGATAAAAAATTGAGCGCGTGGAGCGTCGTATCGCTGAAGAGCGTCACAGTTATCTTAGCGATATTTAGCAAATTCATTGGACAACGTTTAAAAAAAGGCATTTTGATCATAAGTGCGCGTTTTTTGGTTATAGCTTATTTATTCATGTAAATAAATTAACCGGTCAAATAATAATAAATAATAATAAAACCCTTTCCGCACCCCAATGGTGCATAGGGCACTGCTTCATATAAACGCAGTGTTATCTCGATCGTTTACACATGAAGGAAAGGTGATCAGCCCTCCACTTCAGGTACCAGTCCAGTGTAATATTGAATAAATATTAGAGTGAAAAAAATCACTTATATTTATTAAACCCCCGTGGGAATCGAACACTGAACCTCCAGAACGGTAGCCGAGCATGCTGACCATTACACTACGGAGGCGGACAAATTATTAGCTAAAATAAATTGAAAATCATGGTTTCAGGCGTTTTTTACGTTTCTGGGTTTCTGGGTACGAAGCCACTCTTACATAATTTGATGCCTATTTCTAGGCTTAGGCTCACAGAAATATGTAGTATGAAATCTTAGCATTTATTTTGTATTTTATTAACAATAAAATACAACTTAGTTGACTCAAAAATCTGTGTTTGATTTACATGAATTAAAATGGAACTGTACAAATTAAACGCCAAATCAATAAATAAATTGAAGTATTTTTGTAAACGATAAAAACATAAGTATTCCTCTTTTTATATTAAAAAAAAGCCACATACAAAGTAAGAAAAATTAACTAACTAACCATCACGCTGCTTTCCCCGCAGGGGTAGGCAGAGAAAATAGAACGCCACACCACTATATCTTTGCAAACATTCTTCGCTTCTTCTACGTTATGCATATCCTCATACATCGCTCACTCCTTTCAAGAACGTCATAAATCAAAAAACTTGATTTTTCACGAGAACGTTTTTAAAGTTAAAAAATATAATGCAATGCATTAAAAATAAATATCAAGCCACTTATTGAACTTTTTACTGTGTATCTGATCTTTTTAGGTAAAACCTGAAGGTTATTTCTCCATTTGAAAAACGTTTAGTTTATGTAAATAAAAAATTAAACAATGCATTTTCTTCAAAATGCAAAAACAATACTTTCTGCACTGTAGCAGGTAAATATGAAGTTAAAAATATGCCGGTTTTGCTGGGATATAGTACATTTTCTGGGTATTCCGAAAACATGGGCAACTGAAAATCGACGATTTTTGATTTATGACGTTCTTGAAAGGAGTGAGCGACATATCCGCCGATTATTCTAAGAGAATTTTTCTAGTAAAAATAATCCGTCCCCAAATTCACTTTAATTGAATTCAGAAAATCAAAAATCCAGGTTAAAACAAGTAAACAAAAGCGTTAAAATAAATTTTACAGATAAACATGAAAAGATATACACAAAACAATAATTCTCAATGGGAATGCGTTCATTGTTTACAGGGTGTGGAAATGATTGATGTAATATGGTACTGAGAGTTAATGGTTTAGCGTGTTTACTCAAATTTAATGTTTGCTGAGAGTACTTTGGCTAAGCCAAAATTGATTCATCACTTCAAAACGATTATTTTTCGTTATCGCGTCGTTTCCCAGCGTTTTATTGTACCTTTAATGACGAATTTGGTACTCAACTTCAAGAAGGTACATACATAGGCAAAAAACAGGCCGATTAAGAAAACTACACGTGATTCAGAATGATAACAGTTGGCTTTAGTCGGTGAGACTTGTCAATAATCATTAAATGATGTTACTATAATAGGCAATTGACCTCCGTAGTGTAATGGTCAGCACGCTCGGCTACCGTTCTGGAGGTCCCGGGTTCGATTCCCAAGGGGGGTAAAATAAATATAAGTGATTTTTTCACTCTAATATTTATTCAATATTACCCTGGACTGGTATCTTATTTAACCTCGGCTCGTAACGCATGTTTGTGCTGAAACCTTTAGTGCGTGTTGGTCTTCGGGTCGACCAAAAATCGCATGTGTTAAACATTTTGTGTAGTTTTTAGTGTGTAAATAGTGCTATGGTAGTGAAGGGTAGTAGTGTTTGCATACTGTGGTAGTGAATGTCCTGAGGAAGAGATGGGGACGTCTCGAAACCGGTAGACATAAAAATCTCGTTGAGTGGTTATATACTAATATTGTTAACATTTTTGTAATAAAATAAATAAGTAAAAATGTTATTTGTTGTTTCGGAGTTCACTTTGTAGTAAGACATGATTAAATTGTAAATAAAACACTCGTTTTTTACCACTTGGGTATAATATTTTATGTCCGCCTCCGTAGTGTAATGGTCAGCACGCTCGGCTACCGTTCTGGAGGTCTCGAGTTTGATTCCCAGGGGGGGGGGTTAAATAAATACAAGTGATTTTTTTCACTGTCATATTGATTCAATATTACCCTGGACTGGTACCTGAAGCGGAGGGCTGATCACCTTTCCTTCATGTGTAAACGATCAAGATAACACTGCGTTTATATGACGCAGTGCCCTATGCACCATTGGGGTGCGGATAAGGGTTTTATTATATTATTATATACAACCACTGAATCGATGGACTGTTATTAAGGCCGTATACGTTAAGTCGTAAGTTAATTGTCTCTAAATTCAGGTAACATGAAAAAAGGTAAATATTGTGTTTTTATTATTTACAAAAATACTTCAATTTCATACTATTTCTGTGAGCCTAAGCGGCTCATCATTAGAAATAGGTATCAAATTGTAGTCGAGTGGGTGCGAACTAAGAAACTCTGACTCAAGAATTCGCGGCACTAACCACGGGACCACAACCCGACACTCGAGAGTCAAAACGTAATAGTTTTTTTCTTCTTTTTCTTTTTATTTCAATACAAAAACACCGTTTTTGTATTGAAATAATTAGTTTTCCTTTGAAATAAATATATAGTTTTGTAAAGAAGAGTATTGGAGTTTTATATTTTTTTCTATTAACCTTAAACTCTAAAAAAAACATAAAATATCCAATATATAATACATTCTTTAAAAAAATCGGCTGTGAACAGACGTGTAACCTCTCCGGTGGAATGAATTCTGTGTTTGCAAATATCTCCTTAATGAAGGTAGTCGTACATTCCATTTTATGATGGATTTTGTGATGACATCCTATATATTTTGCTTCATTTTATGTGTGTGTATATCTTACGAGTAACCAATTAAAAACAGGATATCCTGAATATGCACAAAGAAGGTATATCCCATAGTACAATATATTACAAATATGCCGGCTCTATCTTATCAACAATCCTTCAAACCAACGAACCTTTGGCAATAATTGATAATCATTGATAGCGATAAAAGCAGAGCTCCTTTTATCCTCACTCACATATGATTTTTTATTTAAAAAAAGGATCAATTACAGATTTACCATTTTAAAAAGTCAAAAAGAGAAGCAGTTCTATCCATTAAAAGAATAATGGAAACAATAAACGACAAGTAAAAAAATACAGATCAAATTTAAAGATCGCTTGAATTATGATAGATTCGAAACAAAAAACACATGAATGAGAGTAGCGATGAAAAAGCAAGGAAAAATGATTTCAATTCATAATAACACATATTCTTCCTCATTCTTCAAACCCTTATCCGCACCCTAATGGTGCATAGGGCACTGTATAATATAAACGCAGTGTTATCTTGATCGTTAACACATGAAGGGACGGTGATCAGCCCTCCACCTCGGGTACCAGTCCAGGGTTAAATTGAATAAATATTAGAGTGAGAACAAAAACACTGACCCCCCCCTCGGGAATCGAACCAGGGACCTCCAGAACGGTAGCCGAGGTGGACAAAAATAGCACAAATTCATAAGGACAAACTTAGACAAAAAATAAATAGGCCTTAGGGAAATACAAAGCAACTATCGGAGTACTGATGTCATCACATGGAATAGACAAAAAATGCAATTTTAAACTAAAAAAATGAAAAATGAATAGATATTCAGGCAATAAATATGTGATTAAATTGAACGTATTTTAAATTAAATAGAATACAACAATAGTGCAGAAATAAACTATAAATATTTGCCAAGGTAGGTTATGTACCTACATATGTACAAGTAGTGTGTCATTGATCCATTCGTTTATCTGACGGGGTAAATAGCCTATACAATTCGTATCTCATATCGCTCACTCCTTTCAAGAACGTCATAAATCAAAAATCGTCAATTTTCAGTTGTGCGTGTTTTCAAAATGCCCAGGATATGTACTATATCCCAGCAAAAATGACATATTTTTAACTTAATATTTACCCGCTACAGGGCAGAAAGTGTTGTTTTTGCATTTTGAAGAAAAGGTATTGTTTCATTATTTTTTTAACTAAATATTTTTCAAATGGAGAAAAAACCTTCAGGTTTTACCTAAAAAGATCTGTTGCATAGTAAAAAAGTTCAATAAGTGGCTTGATATTTATTTTTAATACATTGTATTCTATTTTTAAACTTTAAAAACGATCTCCTAAAAAATCACGTTTTTTGATATATGATATATGTCATTACTGCAACTTATACATATTAGGAAATGATTCGTTTTCATTCGGACAGATTTGGAACTTTGTATCTGACGATTCGTCACCTAATATAGAACTCAGTTTAATAAACAATAAACAACGATTTTGTTTGGATATTCTTATTTGGTGTCTTCAATTATTTTTTTTTGTCTGACCATGTATTACTGACCCCTTATTTCTTTTGTCGAGAAAAAAACAGTTTATTGATTATCTTTTAAATTATGTGTCAGTTGCTCTTTTATAGTCTTATCACAGGCAACCAGAAATCAAGTGGGATAATCGTATGTACTGATGCAACAAGTCAAATCAATACAAGTTTTATAATTAAAGAAGAAAATGAAATACAAAAAGGCATCTACTACACTTAATAGTGAATAAATAAAAAAAATATAAATAGAGAAAAAAAGGTATGTTAAGAGCAATTAGATTACCAGGACAACAGAAAGTTGAAAGGGTGACGAGTCAAAAATCCGAAAAATTAATGACAAATTTAGAATAAAACTGTAAAATCACGGCTCAAGGTATTAACAAGATGCTAACTGACGTGCCGGACGGTAACATTCAATGTAATTCCGTGTAGTGCACAAACGTCCTTAATGGTATTTCTTTAATAAACGGTGAATACATAAAGAAATGTCAGTAGATTTTTTAAAGCCCAGGATAACAGGAATGAAGAGAGCCGAGATAAGTTTGAGGAAAATTATCAATTTCAAATAAAAATTGAACGAGTTGAATAGCCAGACTCATGCGTCAGCTCATCTTATCAAAGTATAGTATGTGTTCAAAGCAAACAGGTGAAGCAAGCACATCCTTCAAGATAAACAGATATTGCTCAAGAAAATCGATATCAGGTAAACGGATGGGAAGCACACTGCCAAGAGCACTCGTGTAAATGAGAAAACGATAGTGGAAAACGAAAAGATTGTAGCAATCTTAGGAAACAGACGCAGTTATCTATTTGGTTCAAAGTTTTTGAAAGAGATATAAAGTAAGTAAAATGTGTATTAATAAAAATGGTACAGTTTAAAACAATTGAAACTAAAACTGACCTTAAAAATAAGAAAATACAGACATCGAATAATATCAATGATGAACTTCACCAGGAACTTATACAAAGCATTAAAAGCGTAATTTATAGGTCTACAACAATATCCATGAAAAAACAAAAAAAGACCAAGCAAAAACTATGAAATATGCGAGATCGAAGATGTAGTTAGGTGGAAGGCAACGAAAAACACAATGGTATGTGCATGTAAGGCGAATGGAACCATCCAGACTCCCCCACACTGCACTGCACGGCCGATTCCTAAGTAGACGACTCCCGGGCTGACCACCAAAGAGATGGATTGACAGCTGGAAATCGACAATGCAGAAGGCTAATCCCACTTAAAAAAAGAGCCAAAAGGCCTACACAAAGAAGAAGAAGAATAATAATAACAACAAAAAAGGGGAAAATATTCTTTGAGAGCTCTAAAAAAGGAACGGAATGATAAGAATACTCGCAAATTGAATGCCATAACAACAGTACTAGACAACTCTCAAATTTATGTATTAATTTTAAATCAAACACAGATTTTTTGAGTCTACTAAGTTGTATTTTATCAACAAAAACACATAAAAAAATTATATTGTGACAATTGTTTCGCCTCGTTAGGGCATAATCAAACGAATGTGAAGATCAAATGGACTACGGTCCTTATGTAGCTTTACAATTCTAAGTGACAGTACGTGCAGCAATAATTTATGGGAGACAACAGTAGCTAATGGGGGATGTCGGTATGTACCCTTATATTTATTAACTCCCAAATTCACGAACCAAAACTGGCGTCTAGACAGGCGTCACTCGTTGCGCAATAAGGATCGGTTTCGGAATCTCGCGATCGATGTCAGCAATGGATCTGCTACCGAGAACGATGCTCAGATTCCAGAAAGGCGACACCCGTAAAGAGAATCAATCGGCATTAAAACATATCGATTTTCTCGTCTCGACGCGATTAAACTCACAACGATTCCGGTGATCAGATTGACACCCAGATGGCCGAGTATCGAATTGTTTCTCGGAGACTATATCGACCCAGGCGAGAAAGAGCGATTCGGAATAATTGATTGTAGGAGTCAAATATTTTGATAGCGGACTGTTGCTATGAGGTTTTGTTACTATGGATAGTATTTTTTTTTAAATCGCAGGACTATTGATTTGATTATTTTTTTGGTAAAAAAATTATCGAGATAAGATGGATTAAACTTTTGATAGATAAGCGAACATTTATAAAAAAATCATTTTTTCCATTTTTTTAGAAATTTTATAAAGTGGTGTAAACTATAACCTATTTTTTAGATCAAAATGATCTGTTTACAGTAGGAATTTTCTTAAATGCAGTTATTTAAAGAGATAAACAAAAAATACACAATCCAAAAGATTTTTTAAAGGAAAAATTTACATGTCATAATACCTGCATTTACCACGGCTTTATTTGACCGCCTTCATAGTGTAGTGATAAGAGAGTTGGCTACCATAATGGAGGTCCTAGGTTCAATTTCCAAGGGGGTAAAAATAAAAATTAGCGATTTTCACATTCATATTTGTTTGATATCATCCTGGACTTGTACAAAAGTCACTGATCACTTTGTCTTCGTGCAATTAACGATCAAGATAATACTGCGTTAAATTGATACAGTGCCCTATGCACCATTGGGTGCAGAAGAGGGTTAACAGAAAGAAATACAAGTACGCAATTCTTAGTATATATAATTGAATTTATGTATTAATTTTTAAATCAAACACAGATTTTTTTTAATTTAAGTTGTATTTTATTAACAAAAACACATAAAAAATAAACAGTATAAATTTTTTATCTGTTTTTGTTAATAAAATACAACTTAGTAGACTCAAAAAATCTGTGTTTGATTTAAAAATTAATACATAAATTAAAATGGAGTTCTAGAAATTAAACGCCAAATCAATACATATATATAATAATTGAACACTGTTATTAATTACTTATCGTAGAATTTATCGATATATATACATATATCGATAAATTCTATATATTGTCCGCCTCCGTAGTGTAATGGTCAGCATGCTCGGCTACCGTTCTGGAGGTCCCGGGTTCGATTCCCAGGGGGGTTTAGTAAATATAAGTGATTTTTTCACTCTAGTATTTATTCAATATTACACTGGACTGGTACCTGAAGTGGAGGGCTGATCACCTTTCCTTCATGTGTAATCGATCGAGATAACACTGCGTTTATATGAAGCAGTGCCCTATGCACCATTGGGGTGTGGTAAGGGTTTTATATATATATATATATATATATATATATATATATATATATATATATATATATATATATATATATATATATATATATATTATATATATATATATATATATATATATATATATATATATATATATATATATATATATATATATATATATATTATAGTAACGTATCATCCTTCTGTTCAAATGATTGTTGATGTAGAATATTTTATTTGCCTGAGCATACTAATATACCGAGAAAGAGAATGATGAACGGTTGTTTTAGTCCAAGCACATTACAATATTTAGTCTAGATATGACCTGCTATTTTCGATGCCAGTGACATTATTCGTCGTGCATTCCAATTGATCGATTCCTTTATTTAAAATTTGGTACATTTAAATTTGATTAACAGTGCTTCAATCTTACTTTAAGATGTGTTACTCTTGAGACATTGGATGAGATTGAATGGAGTCTGATATCGCTGTGCGAATTTTCAGCTGTGCATGTTTTAGGAATGCCCGGAAAATGTACTATATCCCAGCAAAAGCGGCATTTAACTTAATATTTACCCGCTACAGGGCAGAAAGTGTTGCTTTTGCATTTTGAAGAAAAGGTATTGTTTAATTATTTTTTAAATATACTAAATATAATAAGTCTGTTGCACAGTAAAAAGTTCAATAAGTGGCTTGATATTTATTTTAAAAACATTTTATTATATTTTTAAATTTTAAAAACGATCTCCTGGAAAATCAAGTTTTTTTATATATGACGTTGTTGAAAGGAGTGAGCGATATTTCAGTTAGTAATTGTGTCGCGTAGTGTAGCATTTTGTCAAAATTCTTATTATTTATATTTTTGTTGATGAAATGTCTGAACAGCTAGATGTCTAAGAAATGCAAACAGTGCTATGATGTCATCTCAGCGTATTGTAGCCAGATTCTGTACGCTTCAAACATAATGCCGATTTCGAAGAAATAAGATAAAACATTACCAGGGCATCATGAAATTGAACGGATATTCGGGTCGTGAATATTTAAAATGCACGGTAAACTGTCAAACGTCCATGAGTTCACTTCTAGCTTGTGGATAGGTCTTTTCATTTCACGTCGCCCAAAGCTGAGGCTCATTAGAGTTGCATATTGCATACCGTTCACTGTCAACATCGTTTAGAGTCTTCGTACTACGATTGTCTCAGTTTTTCCATTCTTCTCAGAAGAGAACAAAGCCTGACTGTGGCAGGTGGCCTGGATAGATGTATGTGTACATCGGTGCAAACACCTGAGATCAAATATTTGAAGAATCATCGATTCAGAGTTCTGTGCTCCTGGCATCCGCTGTCGTGAATTTCAAAGATGGATGGGATTTTTCATCCGCAGAAATTTAATTTACGTTTCATTTTTTCGATGCAGTACAATTCTGCATAAAAGTTTCCATTTTCATATATAGTAAAATTAAAATGAACCATGTCTACATTCTAAACTTGGTAGATTAACTGGTTTAATTGCTGTTCCTAGTCTGATACATTTGTTGATTACAAAACAAACGTGATTTTATGTATATATATATATATATATATATATATATATATATATATATATATATATATATATATATATATATATATATATATACATATATATATATATATATATATATATATATATATATATATATATATATATATATATATATATATATATTAAACTTTCAACTAATGGCATCTGTTGGATTATAATAGATCATTGATCTTTCGGATGGCAACTGATGTATTATAGTATAATAAGAACACATGCAACCTAGAATTTCCACTCATGAATTACAAAAAAATTATAGTTACTTTAAATAAAAAGAGTAAATCCACTCACGAGCAGGTATGCGCTATAAAACTTTTTTTATAAAGTTGAAGCGCAAGGATTTCAAAGTCACTTGGACGTTAGGTAATTTAAAAAAAAACACATGCTTTTTTTATTTTCCGGTCGATAGGATGATATCGTTAGAATTTTCCTAATATCTTTTGAATGTCTTGTCGATTAGTTGCATATGGACAGACTAATTTTTAAAAAGTTACTTTATTAAGAAGATACAAAAATGGTCACATATCTACTGTTAATGTGAATAAAACAATAATAATTTGAGAATGAAGAAATAAGTGTTAAGAAACATAAACGGTTGAGAATGTAACACAAAGGCCCACGTGTAAACACCGCTCCATCCACGAGCGTGTAGGTACAGTTTCTTGTAAAAATAATGTGACATCTCGGAGTCGCGTATTACGTAAGACCTCATAATCATTCACGTACCGGTAGCTGTACAATCTATAGACCGAGATGGTGTCGAAAACAGGCGGCATCTCGCCGAATACAAAAGCGACAGTATTTGATTTCAATTCTGAATAAACAATGACATTTTTCTCAGACAATAGATCCCGCACCGCATTTAGTCTGCTCTCGTTTCCTGCAGAGTTTTAGAGAACAAAAAAATGACAGAGTAAACTAGAGTATCCTCGCCTCACTTTGTAAACTCAGCGTTGAAACTGCTATTGATCAAGTGTTTGGACGTGATGAAGAAATGAGTGTTATTATTAGGTGCTTTCTATATTTCTTTAATTTTAGCATTAGGTGTCATTTCTTGTTGTGATTATTCAGGTAGCCTGGAGGGGAAAAGAGAGGGAAAGGAAGATCCTCACACGATGGACCGATCAAGTTAAGTCAGCAGCAGGCACCTCGGTGGTTGGAGCGCTACGTGCAGCCCAGTCAAGGGATAACTGGAGAAGAGTCATTGCTTCCACAAGGATCACAACCCTCAGTAATGAGTAATAAGATATAGAAGTCATTAAAAGCTGTCTCACCGCATTTCCAGATCTGATACAGAAGTATCTAGGCTTCCTGACAGACCTATTGCAAAGCAATTTTATGTTTTTGTTTTAAGAAGTAAATTGAGAAATTTACAAAAAAGGTGAATCAAAATTATATCCCGATTTTACATTTTTCAATGTTTCTGCCACTGCCAATCTAAATACATAAATACGAATTAATAAACTGGCTTTGGGTGTTGAAAAAAGTGCTAATTATGCTGGATTCATTACTTCTTTATTATGATTAATAAAAAAATAATTAAATCGAAAAAAACAATACAAAGAAAATATTTCGACGATAGATTCCCAGAAAAAATATAAGTGTTTAATAATAATTAATAAAGAAATAAATAAATCGCTTATGCCCCAACAAAAAATTGAAAACATATTGAAAAAAAAAATACTTTATCAAATATTTCAAAGACAGATTCCCAGCGTAATTTTGCAAGTCGATCAAAAGCAAATTGGACCACCAGTGCGATACCATCTCCGATGGAATATCAAACAAATCACCGCGCAAATTCTCCGAGATCAACATTTCTGGTATCGCACGTGTTGTCGCCAAGAAACACGGGACATTTCCCAACTATCCGATCCACCAGATGTCTGAGATCGTCAGCTAATAATAAGAAACAATAAATTATGTATTCATTTTGAAGCAATGGCATGAACTGGTTCACTCAGCGAATGGACAGGATGTTGACGATGCAAAACCCGGATGATCGGCGATTTTTAAATTTGATTTAATGCTGCGATCGGCATTTTGGGTCATCCAGCGTTGCGGAAATCAAATTCAGCTTTTTAGATAGTAAGATATCGACAGAAATAAAAATGTTAATTTTATCACAAAAAATTCATCGTTGTTTTTACCTCTTATATTGCATGGTATTTTTTTCTTGAAATAGTGTCAATTTTATGAGATAAAAATCAAACTTCGTTTTTAACCTCATTTAATTTTGTTATTTTTTCTAAACAAAATTATTACTTTTTTAAAGATAAAAGTAGGGTCCTTTTTTCCAACCGGTTTGATGAATATTTTTTTTCCAATGGATATGTACAACATCCTTGTCATCTTCAGGGATGAAGTACTCGCATCCGAATACGCGTGTATTTACGTCTATCTATATAAATTAAAATATTTGCTTTTTCGAAATTTTAAATCTTTTAATATTCACCGATTGCTTTGAAATTTCGACACAACCTTGCATTCGAATATGCCCGTGTTTTGATATACCGTGACAGGTAAAAAACATACTTTATTATTTTTTACTGCAATGGCAGCGCCATCTGTTAAAGTTAACAGAAATACACGTATTGTCTTCCATGAGCGATGGACAGCGTGTTTATTTAAGAAAATGGTGACGAAGCAAAGTTGGATTTTTACTTCTTTCCAAGTGAATATTTTAGAATGGTGTAGAAACATAGTTGGACTTCTACCCCTTTCCCAGTGAATATTTGAAAATGGTTTAGAAACATAGTTGGACTTCTACCCTTTTCCCAGTGAATATTTGAGAATAGTGACGACGCAAAGTAAGACTTCTATCTCTTTCCCAGCAGGTTTGGGCATAGTCACCTCGATCGATCAGCGATCGGGCGACAGAAAGCGCGCGCAACATCTCAATCGTACCAACAATAAAACAAACAATGTCAAGACAAAATGGCGGGAGCCGAAAAGGGCGCCAAAGCGTGAAACAATCGAGAGTCGGAACAATAGCGCGCGATAAATGGACATTGTACATAACTATGTAGCTACAGATGTGCAGGTACTGGTGGAGATTAGTGATTACGAGCGGATAATAGCGACAAGGTGCTCGGTAGTCTCATAGATCATCCAGCACAGCGGTCTGGGAACCGGGGTAAATTCATTTTTACCCCAAATGGGGTAAAAATGATTTTTGTTGGGGTAGTAAGGAAAATTTCCTTTTAAACGTGTGAGTATTTTTACAAACTTAAACAATTCAGGTGTGTGCGTGAGAAGTAAGAGACGAGCGTTGTGTGTGTGCGTGCTTTGTTGGGTATCAAAAAGTCCCAATTTTTAAGTAATTGTTAAACAAATAACATCATTTAAACTTAATTTTTGTTTTATCCAATTTGAGAATTTTATTTTGTTTGACTTTTACATTTTACTAAGTAATATGTAGCCTTTTTTTCGGCGTAAATTAATTCAATGTATATTTTAATTAATTTAAAATATACATTGATTGTCTTCTTTTCAAAATGGGGGGAAGAGGTAAAAATATTTTGGTCAAAAAAGTTCTTGGGCGCCATCTAGGCCGTTTGTCGATAACATTATTATCATTTCATATATTAGACACTGGATAATTCACCCTACGGATGATATGTCAATACTAGGTGTGATATGAAACATCACTTTAAAGTGATCACTGATCACTAAAAAATATGAAAAAATATTTTTATATATTTTTTTTACTTCAACAACTCTTTTCTTTTCAAAACCAATATATATTTATTATAAAACTATGTGTAAAATTATATGTGACGGGTTGTGGTCCAGTGGTTAGTTTCGTGGACTCTCGAGTCTTGGTTCGAACCAACTGTACCACAATTTGATACCTATTTTCTAATGAGCTGCTTAGGCTCATACAATATGAAATTGAAGTATTCTTGTAAATAATAAAAACACAAACACTTATCATTAAAATAAAAAAATATTGTATGTATACTTTTTAAAAAAAACTCCAATTTTATACTTTTTATGTGAACCTAAGCGGATCATTATTAAAAATAGGTTTCAATTCGTGGTGGAGTGGGTTCGAAGCTAAACTTATTTTTTTAAATACAAACAGTATTTTTTTTATTATTTTTAAATACGTTCAATATTACCTAGGTTAAAAGAAAATTAAGTTACGGACTATTAATTACTAGTCCTTAAACCAGCCAAATCTCAGGTCATAAGTCCTGGGACTTTCATATAAAAAGAACGATAGATCTTTCACATTAATTTAAGTCATATCAACGAAATTACTGAATTGTAAGATGAAGAGGACTCACCATAAAAAGACAAGACAACCATCTCGATGGGAACGATAAAATCTCAATAACCTTGAACCATCAACCAAGAATTGTCTACAACCGATCAGTTTCTAATAAGAACCGCACCACACCTTTATTTCTTCCGAAACAATTTGATCGGGTATACGTGGAGAGCAATACAAATACGTATCGTCTCCAATGATTATGATACTGTATTAATAAACAACCAACATAATGCTTATCTTAAAAGAGATTCCTTTCAACCGTATCTTATCAATTTGCTATTGCCATTTTCGCTCAGCGTATGACAGAAAAATATCTTCTAGTTTTACTCGGTAAATACCAATATTACTTAAAATCCATTGAGTTCTATGTTGTGTCCTCAACACTTTATTATGTTTTATTTGTACCCGGCTACGCTGTGGCTCAGTCTGGTTAAATGATAAAGAAAGACGAATAAAATAATAGGAAGCACACATTTGCAATGATAATATAAAATAAAACAAAAATCATCAAACAGTGGGATCGAAAATATTAAAAATGTTTTATTCAATATTATTATTTGAACTTTTATTTATTATTATTTAATGGTATTTTCAGACACCACGGTGTTTGAAAATGATGCGGAATGCATCGAAACACGTGTCATAATGGATTTTAAGAAAAAACGGTACATGTTTACAACATGAAAAAAAAGACGATCTCTTTTTGCTAGCTACAGCCGAGAAGTTGCTGGTTAAAACCGTGAATAAAAGTATGGAGAAAATCATAAACCAAAATGTCAGCAAATGTTTCCTCGTTATATCCGAGATCCCGCTATATCCGTGCTCGTTATAACCGAGTTCGACTGTATTTAAAAGTAAAAACTACTAGTACTACTACTACTACTACTACTACCATCACGCCGTTTCCCCGCAGGGGTAAGCAGAGAGGATGGAACGCCACACTCTTCTGTCCTGACATACACTCCTTGCTTCCTTCACATCCATACATCTAGTCATACATGCCCTCCGATTACGCAGACTTTTGACACCGCCAGATTTTAGGTTCTGATTGATCTGATCGTGCCAAATCTTATTCAATAGTAAAACTGAAATACTAAATTTAAATTGGATAATTTATTTTTCTGACTTGGTTTGGGTACAAATTGAAACTGATTTATTCTCTACATACATGAAATCAGCGCTGTATCATTTGAATCGTGTATTTCGCAACTACACAAGGTTATATCGACTATCCAAGAATGCGGTATGAGTAAATTAGCCATTATTGCTCAGATTGGAAGCTATCCATCAAAAGCTCCCTGCGGCGCTGAGACGACTCTCTCGAGACAGCGGGATGCATCATAATGTGCACAAAAGTGTGTAAACAGATAACCATCTAGCAATACATAACGATAATTAGCTAAATAATTGTAAGTGTTGTAATTAAGCTGCGTGCCCACGATTTTCGACAATAAAACGAGAAACGTACGACCGCTTACGAAAATGCCATAAACTGTCGCGTTGTTTAATGCAGCGATCTCGTTAACATGATTTTTTTAATTATTATTTATTCTAGAAAGTGGACACTAATGGGATTGTTAAATAACTCAAGTATATGACTAAGGAATAGGTGGGCAAAGTGTGGCTCAGGAGCTGCATGCAGCTCTTTGACCTTTCAAGTGCGGCTCCGGTACAAATAACCGCGGAAGGCTCTTCGACTCTACGTATTCTTGCGAACAATCTTTTTGAAGCGTGCACCTTATTAAAAGCAAACTGAGTAACTGTCCTATTGACGACAACCTGGAAACGTGCTAAAAATAACGACATTCAAACTTGACTTGATGAAAATTTCAAAGGAGATGCAAGGACATTATTCGCATTAAGTAGTTCTCTTAGGGAAACCTTACTTCCAAAATATTTTTTTAACAATATCCTGTCCCCCAAAATTAAAAAAAAATGAATCTGGGTAGACAGTTACATTCCAATTGGAAAACGTTTTTTTTGTCTTTTGCTCCACATACATAATAGATACGAGTGACAAAAATGTAAGCTTGGAATTTAAATAAATAATATTAATGATGAAAAAAATGTCGAATAACATCCGACATGGGACCTAAGAGCAAAAAATCGATGTCGAATGAGATTCGACATTGGACCAGTAAGGGTTAACAATGATTAAATTCCTTATTTACTGTGAAATTTAATTTTACAGGGTGTTCCCGTAATTTAATAAAGGTCTAAAAAAAGATCTACTAGAATTGTAAACAGATATATGCTCTCAAGAATATTTTTTAAATCGTCGCAATGTGCATATTTTGCTCTTCAGCTAATAAGTTTGCCGACCACTGTACTAAGGCATCAATGTGAAATGCGCATATCTTAACTAATTTAAAATAATTTTGGAATTTATTGCACATAATATATGTGCATATTATTACGAAATGAAATCTTCAAACTTGTGTCAGTCGTCAAGATTTGTCCTAGAGATGTCACTAATGGCTAACTGATACTGTTTTGGTTATCTGGTTGAGATGGTCAAGTTTTGGATGACAAACAGTCAAATAATTTAGAAGCTAGAAATACGTAAAACGCACCCAAACTAGTGCACTGAATGGCGTGAATGCTTGAATCTTCGAATAAAAAAATCGAATTATGTATCGAATTATTTGAAAGAAGTTCAGCTTTTGATTTCTCAAAGTGGTCTCAAAAGATATCTCAAAAGGTATCTCAAAGATTTCTCAAATATGGCTCGGAATGCTAGACGATGTACAACACCTACTCAAGGCAAATAGAAATTGCTGAAACGCGAGCGCTAAGATGGTCAGCTGGAGTGTCCCTTAGAGACAAAATAAAGAGTTCACGCATTCGTGGAAGCTTGGGAGTACCTGGCATCAAGAGTAAGGTAGAGGAAAGGCAATTGAGATGGTATGGGCACATCGGACGCAGAGAACCTGATCATATTGTGAATCAGGCAATCGCTGTTGATCTTCTTCGAAAAAACATCTAGAGGAAGACCAAAGAACTGCAGAAAGAAAATAGGATTCGAAGGAATGGCATAGTTGACGTTGTCCATGATAAGAAGGACCTACAACCTGAGGACAAGGAGAGCTGATCCCAACAGTCTACAAAGACGATAAATTGGAATGGAGCCAGGACGAAGAAGAAAGTGGACAAATATATGTAACTAAATAAACAAAGATGTTCAGAAAAATAAATCCAATCATCCTGTATTGTTTTGATCTTGGAGTATGGAAAAACCCGAAGTGAAAGATATCGAGTCAATAAATGAATATCAGTGTTGCCAAATACCTGAGATGACAATCTCCTCAATTTATTAATTAATAAAACGCAATATTGTACTCCGTGTTAAATACATGCCATCAATTAACAAGATTAAATTAATAATAAAGATAAATGACTAGACGATTTCAAACAAGATACGCGGTTAAAGATTGAAGCAATTTCAGGGACTTCGCAAAGCTAAATATTCTGTTTTTTTCTCTAACGGTATAGGGGTGAAATGACGGACTTTAAGAAGCTTTCTTTAAAGGCGTGATAAACGATAGTCCGTAACTGATTTCTAGAGCAGATTTAAAAACTAACTAACTAACTAACCATCACGCCGCTTCCCCGCAGGGGTAGGCAGAGAGAATAGAGCGCCACACCACTCTGTCCTTGCAAACATTCTTCGCCTCTTCCACGTTCATGCATCTCCTCATACATACCCGCCGATTGTTACGACTCCTAACCTGACCACTTTCAAGTATTTGGCATACCTGATCGTGCCATGTTTTTCTCGGTCTTCCTCTGCTTCTTTTCCCACTAACATTCGCTTCATAAATTTGTTTTACCGTTCTTTCCTCACTCATTCGTTCCACATGTCCAAACCATGTCAACACACCTTTCTTAATTTTATCGATAATGCTTATCTCAGCTTTGCATTCCTTCCTTATTTCACTACTCGCACATCTATCATACATCGTTTTGTCGCACATTCTTCTGAGAGATCGCATTTCGACTGCATTCAGTCTACTTTCATCCTTCGTTTGCCAACTCCATGTTTCACTTCCACACATTAGAGTTGGAACCAGGACTCCGTTGTGCACTGCCGGTTTAGCAGATTTAATATATATTATTTTTAGATATCTAAGGTGATTTACGCGTGTCATTTTTATCTCTATCTATTTTTAGGAATAGGCCATCAAATGTGCCGTTTCGTTGACTAAAGAGATTAGTTATCAACCCACAAACGTAGAAAATAGATACGCTATTGGGTATGTAAATAAACGTAATTGCTAATATTTTAATGACTTTTCTATGAAACATTTGCTTTTACAAATATATTTTTGTCACGATATTGGTTTCTTGGCTAATAAATTAATATGAAAAATCACAGGACTATCGAGAACATTCTTATTGAAATCTGTAGAGAACTAAGGGAGATATTAATTTTATACTTTTCATCGAGTATGCCAAATACTTGAAAGTGGTCAGGTTAGGAGTCGTAACAATCGGCGGGTATGTATGAGGAGATGCATGAACGTGGAAGACGCGAAGAATGTTTGCAAGGACAGAGGGGTGTGGCGCTCTATTCTCTCTGCCCACCCCTGCGGGGAAGCGGCGTGATGGTTAGTTAGTTAGTTACTTTTTGACGTCATGTGGTTTTTTGTCTACGGTTTATAGAGCTGTAATAGTAGTAGTGTGGATTGTTTGTATACCACTACCCTACCATTTGTGTTATACAAATATGAGGGGAGGGTGGGTGGGAGGGTGGACGTTGACATCGACAAAAAGAGCCACCAATAATTTAGCAATGTTACCAATATTAAAATAAATCCATCGTTTCTGTGACGTCATTCATTGCCAACTTACGAAAACAACGTATTTACGAAGGCGAATTTTTCAAAAGAAAATGATGAATAAAAATATTGGTTATATCGGCTGTTATAAACACTTCACGAGTCTAATACAATCCTTTATAGGTTGAGTATGTTAAATTAGATATTCCTCTCGTCTGACATTGATCCATTGCAAGAAATCAGTAAGGGCATCGTTTTTCAACCTCCCGTGATACTCTTATCCCTGACTTTGGCATGTACAGAGAATTAATTAGGGTAGAAGAAGAAGGTAGTCAGGTCGAGAGTCGGAATAATCGGAGGGCATGTATGAGAAGATAAATGATAGTTTGCAGGAGAGGCGAAGATTGTTTGGAAAGCAAGATTGTTATGGCGTTCTATTCTCTCTGCCTAGTCGTTTGTCCACTCAAATATTTGCCAGCCCGCGACTGTTTACTTTGGCTTCATATAAGTAATTGACTATTAAACATGTTTCGATCGATGTGACGGTCAGATATGTAGAAATATTTTTAATTTAAGTTTTCCTTGATAAATACTACTATTTTGCAAGTAAAACTTAAATTCAAAATGGATATATAGTACTGCAAAGTACCTGCCGAATCAATTCTTTAAAAAATTAGAGATATTTCAATGGAAAATAACAATTTATAAACGATTGGTTGTTAGCTGCTAAAACCTTTTCCGCCTCCGTAGTGTAATGGTCAGCACGCTCGGCTACCATGCTGGAGGTCCCGGGTTCGATTCCCAGGGAGGGTCAAATAAATATAAGTGATTTTTTCACTCTAATATTTATTCAATATTACCCTGGACTGGTATCTGAAGCGGAGGGCTGATCACCTTTCGTTCATGTTAATGATCAAGATAACACTGCGTTTATATGATGCAGTGCCCTATGCACCATTGGGGTGCGGATAAGGGTATAAAAAAAAACATTTTTGTACCTCCTGTAATAAGGTTAAAATGAAAGCTATTCACAAACATTCCGTTATTTATAGATTACAATTTAATAGAACATGATTTGACAAAAATTATAATATTTAGATGCTATCTTTAATCTTATGCTTCTCTGGTATTCGAGTGCTGATAAAACATTATAACTTATTGGCAGATAATCTTGTTTTTCAGCGTTAATTTACAGAGATAATAATTATTATTGAGATGTCGAAATGTCCTTTCGTTATCGGCGCCTAATGATGCATGGGATACTGCATTGATAAGGTCTATTCGTGTCATTTGTTTTAAAATGTCATCATTGGCGTTAAAACCATCGATTCGAAATGAATTCATCATGGTTGTTTACTATACGAGTATATCGTAGTCGTACAGGAGAAAGTGACTAACTACCAAAACGTAAAATGTTCAGGAGGGTCATTTAAGGCACTTTTGCTTGGCAAGAAAATAAACACCAATGCAGTCATTTTTAACAAATCAATATACTATACTTCCAAGTTAAAAATCCTTTGGGATATTTTTCATGGCAATATTAAGCTAGTAAGATATCAAATAGTCAATGATCACGTTTTTGCAAAAAATACACTTGGTCACTTTCTCCTGTATGACTACGATATAATACACATGAAAAAGACTGTATATTTGAAGCTATTTATCTAGAAAAACATGGCTATTTATTATCAATGAGTAAAATGGAAGCACGGAGTCGCAAAAAAGGATAAAAGTAGGTTGAATGCAGTCGAAATGCGATCTCTCGGTGCGGCGCAACCATGTACATATGATAGATGTTCGAATGGTGAAATAAGAAAAGAATGCAAACCTGATAAGCATTATCGATAAAATTAAGAAAGGTGTGTAAAGTGTTATATGTGAAAAGTGAAGAAAAAACATTAAAATCAATTTATGAGGCAAATGTAGTTGGAAATAGAAGCAAGGTAAGATCAAAGAAAACATCAAGTATTTCAAATACGTGAGATGCATGAATACGGATGATGTGAAGATTGTTTGCAAATACAGATAAGTGTGGCATTCTATTCTCTTCGACTACCCCCACGAGGACGCGGCGCGATGGTTAGTTAGTTGATAGTAAAAATATAAAAATAAATTCAAACGTTTCTAAACCAGAACAAATTATTGTTTAAAGAAAAGTTTTAAAAATAAATCAATAATAAAAGGATAAAAATAATTGTACTGCGTACCTTATATGTCGAATTGAAAGAAGAGATCCTTTTTAGGTGCACACGTGTTTCAATATTACACGACACATATTTATAAAAGTTATTAAAAAAAGTTTTATAAATGATTTTTGTACGAATTATAAACACTTGTTTTAAAATAAAATAATATTACGTTGTTTAAGTCACATTTCTATACGATAATCACTCAACTCCAGTCACTGACACAATTTTTATAAGCACTTAAATTTCGTTTTAAACTCGGATGCAAAAAACTGGACCCGTCAGGTTCGGAGATTTCCGCCGATGTTCGGAGCCGTTCGTGCGCGTCCGTCCGTCCCCGAGCGTGTCCTTAGGACTAATGAAAAATCATTTAAGCCACTTCTACTCGCCAGATGAAATCATAGTGGATTATCCGCTTTTAGGGCGGGGCGTGCGTCCGAGAGAAAGCCGAGAGCGCCGCGCAGAAAAGGTCAAATTTGACGAGGCGTCAACCAAAAAAGACCTCTCACTATCGCGACTTTTCTACTCTGAGCTGTTGCATTGACAAAATATTCAAAAGTTGGTAATGCCCACAGAATGTGGGAGAAAGCCACAAAGGAAATTTACCAAAAGGCAGAAAGCTGTGTGAGATATTATATTAAAAACTTAGGTTTACATTACACTTTTTAAACTATATTAAACTACTTTGTTTTTAACCACTTTTTATATGTAGTACTTTTCTCTAATCCTGTTTACGTACGTTTAACCCTGACGATGACAACTTTCTCAACATTTTGAGTGTGTCCGAATACTTGTTCACAAAATCTGGATTATCTCCAATTACAGGAGTCATTTTCATATTATTTTTTGACATCGACAAAGATGAAGAAGAATATGGAAGTCTGGGCATTACGACCGTGGCTGACGACCGTCATAGGCTGGTTTGAGTGACCACTTTACACACGTGTTACATTCACCAATTCTTCCCATTATTGACAACCACTCCACTCAAATTCTTGGAAGTTCTATATTTATGAACCAATTTAGAAACCTTGTTCTTGAATTACTAGAACTTCACTACAGACATCTATTCGTGAGATGAAAAGAAGCTTTTTATTGAGCAGAAACTCTTATATTAGTATATGCCCCGTAAATGCCTAGACTTCCATATTCTTCTTCATCTTTGACGAGATGTAAAAAAAATAATATGAAAAATAACTCCTATAATTGGAGATAATCCAGATTTGTGAACAAGTATTTGAAAACACTGAAAATGTTGTTAATAATGAAAATAGTGCGTTTTTCGGACAATATAAAGTTTATCTTTCTTCAGTGAAGTAGCATTTCGCCAGTACGACAGTATACATAAAATAGATCGACATATCGTAGTCGTACAGGAGAAAATGACCAACTAACAAAACGTAAAATGTTCAGGAGGGCCATTTAAGTTACTTTTACTTGGCAAGAAAATAAACACCAATGCAGTTAGTCATTTTAACAAGTCAATAAATTATACTTCCAAGTTTAAAATCCTTTGGGATTTTTTCAGGGCAATATTAAGCTAGTAAGATATCAAATAGTCAATGATCACGTTTTTGTAAACAAATGCACTTGGTCACTTCCTCCTGTATGACTACGATATCATTATCGCAGATACGTTATAGGTACCTACTTGCCCAACTGTTATGTTTTCGGTTAAACCCATTATTACTGATAGCAAGAGATGAAACATCTACCTACATACCTATAGTTCTTAATCTGGTTCCGTTGATGTCATAGGCTCTGTAAATATCCGCTTCTATTTTATTTTTCTCAGTAAAATCCACCTACCTCTATTCCTGTATACCTGGTATATTTCTGTATCATTTCCTTTAAATTTATTTATTTATTTATTTTAGAACTAATTACCGATAATATGAAATATACCTCCCTGGTTCTTGATTCTTCATTTTAATATGTCGCTCACTCCTTTCAACAACATCATAAATAAAATAAAAAACTCGATTTGTCAGGAGATCGTTTTTAAAGTTTAAGAATATAATGAAATGTATTAAAAATAAATATCAAGCCACTCATTGAACTTTTTACTGTGCAACAGACCTTTTTAGGTAAAACCTGTAGGTTTTTTCTCCATTTGAAAAATATTTAGTATATTTCAAAAAATCATTAAACAATACATTCTCTTCAAAATGCAAAAACAACGCTTTCTGGACTGTAGTGGGTAAATATGAAGTTAAAAATATGCCGCTTTTGCTGGGATATAGTACCTACATTTTCTGGGCATTCCGAAAATATGAACAGCTGAAAATTGCTGATTTTTTATATATGACGTTCTTGAAAGGAGTGAGCGATGTGTTAGTCTGCCGCTTTTGTTGCGTAATGGTTTGATCGTTTGACTAACACGCATAAGGTACTGGGTTCGAGTCCACCGAAGTTTTTTTTATCATACGGAACAATTCAATATTAATATATTCCTATGTAATTCTGGAAATATGATGCCTAAATTTATCAAATAATTTTGTTCGTGTCACGTTACAATTA
The DNA here is from genome assembly GCF_059751285.1 of Brachycentrus maculatus. Classification (NCBI taxonomy): domain Eukaryota; kingdom Metazoa; phylum Arthropoda; class Insecta; order Trichoptera; family Brachycentridae; genus Brachycentrus; species Brachycentrus maculatus. The sequence goes on from NW_028281092.1 coordinate 1,017,914, forward strand.
GAATGACCCTGGTGAGAGAAAAAGAGCTAAAATGGCAGATGGAGCACAATGGAGTCCTGGTACCAACCCTAACGTATAGAATAGAAGTATTGTCAAAAGAAGGATGAAAGTGGACTGAATGCGTGGCAAAACGATGTATGATAGATGTTCGAATGGTGATATATACGGAAAAAATGCAAGGCAGAGATATAACATTATGTCGAGATAGTTTGATCATGTGGAACGAATGAGTGAGGAAAGATCGGTAAAACAAATTTATGAGGCACACGTTTTTTTTGTTAAATGAATAACCCGCAAAACCTCTGCTTTTAGAGGCTTGTCTGCAGGTAGGATAGTAAGGATAGTGAAGGTAAATGTGAAAAATACATCAATCAATTAATTTCACATTTTGGGTGAGTTCAAATCCTTGTTCACACCAGACTTTCATATTCTTCTTCATCTATGCTGAGATTTCAGAATATAAAAATAGCTCCTACGTGGAGAAACTCCAGATGAATGATAAATGAAGTTCCATTTTTAAAAAAAGTACAATTTAAAGGGAAAAAGAGCAGAAAGGCGACTAAAAAAGAACAATGCAGTACGTATATTGTAAATTTTAACTCTGCAAATAATCATTGATCATACATTATCTTTGATATGTTGACGATTTGGCGTTACGCAAGTTGGTTGACAGAATGTAGGAATGGCGGCAGAGTGGGGATTTTAGAAGCTGAGACTCAAACAACAGACCACATTGTATTTCGTTCCACCCTGCTGTGTAAACAGATTCAAGATGCCTAATATTATCTCCGCATAATCAGAGATATAAAGAGGTCTCGGGTGTCCGTCATCTCCGACTAGGCGCGGTTGACACAAGTGGCCGCCATAGACGTCTCAATGTACCAGGGCATCAGATCTGCATACGAGATGTGGATGCCTTGTAAATACACGATACACGCACGTGGCTTTGTAATGCGCCTGATTCGAATTTCACGCTTGATCAAACATACCTCCTTCAAGTTATGCGCTCCTGATCCTAATAAAAAACGAATGCTGTAAAGTGTATAATAATTTTATTTTTACTTTTTATAAAGAAATTTGTGTTTTTATTATTTACAAAAATACTTCAATTTCATATTATTTCTGTGAGCCTAAGCGGCTCATTATTAGAAATAGGTATCAAATTATGGTAGAGTGGGCTCGAACCGAGAAACTCTGACTCAGGAGTCCGCGACACTAACCACGGGACCACAATCCGACACAATAATATATCTGCCTTCATAGTGTACTGATCTACCATACTGAAGGTCCCGGGCACAATTCCCATGAGATCAAAATAAATATTAGTGATTTTTCAGTCCAATATTTATTTAATATGACCTATTTTTATATTGGTACCTGAAGCGGAAGGCTGTTTAATTTTCTTTTGTATGTTTAACGATCAAGATCAAGAACAGAGTGTAAGGTGCACTGAAATTAATTATAGCAAATATTAACTGGGAGTACACAACGGAGTACTGGTTTCAACCCTAATGTATGGATGTGAAGCACGGAGTTGGCAAAATAATGAAAGTAGACTGATGTAGAATGATGAAAGAATGCAAGGTTGAGATAAGCATTATCGATAAAATTAAGAAAGGTGTGTCAAGATGGTGGAGAAATTGAGTAGAGGAAGACCGAGGAAAACTTGGTATGTTCAGGATGTCTAATACTTCGCGGTCAGATCAAGAGTTGGAATAATCGGCGGGTATGTATGAGGAGATGCATGAATATGGAAGCTGCGAAGAATGTTTGTAAAGACAGATTTGTATCTTGTAGTTGGTTAGTTAGTTAAGGTCGGTATGGGGATAATCTTATTTGAAAAAAATCACAGTAATCGATGGGAAACGATCTCGTGACACCATTTTAAGAAGTTAATTAATCTTTAAAAGGAATTAATTTTCCAGTCAAAATATTTTTAATCTTCAATTATAAATCGTCTGTGTTGACACTTGAAATCATTCAGGAAAAACCCGAAATAATATCGATTATAATTTCATCACGCTAATCTGCCTTACGTGGAAGCCATATCTTTGAATACTCAGGATGATTTTTCATATTATTTCTGATTGATACAATTGAGAATAAACCATTTATCAACGTCATACCGTGATGAAATTACATGATTCTGCTTAGTTGATTATCAACATATGCTTTCCGCTCATCATTCTTCAGCAATTCCTACTCTGTCCAAGCGGCCAGACTATGGAATGAATTACCTCTCCTTGTAAACAAAAACACCCTCTTTATCAACTTTTAAGAAACGTCCGAGACATTACTATCCATCATCAGAATCCTAACTGTCCATCAAACCTCATCATTTAGTTTTTCCCTCGACCTCCTTCCCTAAACTCCCCTTTAGACTTTGAATAATAACGATTAACTTATTTTTTGACATCTCATCAAAGATGAAGAAGAATATAGAAGTCTGGGCATTTACGGGGCTGACAACTGTCATAGGCTGGTTTAAGTGATCACTTTACACACGTGTAACATTCACTTATTCTACCCATTATTAACAACCACACTACTCAAATTCTTGGAAGTTCTATATATATGAACCAATTTAGAAACATTGTTCTTGAATCACTAGAACTTCACTAGAGACATCTATTGGTGAGATGTAAAGAAGCTTTTTACTAAGCAGAAACTCTTATATTAATTAGTATGTGAGGTCCAAATCCTGGATTACAATCATACATACGAGAAACGCCTGAAAATACCATTTCCATTTTTATTATTTAAGCTTATAATTTGACCAGATAATTTATTTACAACATTTTGAGTGTGTCAAACACTCAAAATTTTGAACAAGTATTTGGACACACTCAACATGTTGTTAACGATTAACTTAGTCCAAATAAGTCATACAAAATTCAGTTACAAAATCATTGGACCAGTGTAATAATAGGATACACTGAAGTAAAAGTAATTTCTCACAAATTTCTTGTGAATATTTCATAAGATATGCCGTGAAACTTACATATTTAGATATTCGATCTCCTCATAGTATGAATCATATGTGAATTATTATTTCAGCGGCGATGGCTACATACATTTGAAGAATTATTTGTAATAATACAATTAAAGTACCTTATCTTTTGTTTGGCACTTTCAAGAAGCCTAAGGGATGCGGGCTTTAGTAATACCATGACTAATTCACCCCAACTAACCCTTAATTGTGTGCATATCCGACCGCCATTATCATAATTACTTTTTAATCGTTTTTCTCAAGAAACTTGCCCGAACAGGTAATAGTTTGGTTTCTTACATTGCATTTGAACAAAAGACGAGATACATGGACTGCCTTCAGCAGTGGTTCTGAACCTTGTCAGGAAAAATTCGCGGTACATCAAAACTAAAGATCAAAAAAACATACAAAGATAACTTTTATTAAAAATAAAATTGACAATTGTATTACAGACAAGTAAAAAATTACATTAAAAAAACTCCTTACTAATCCCCCCTCCTCCTAACTTACCCCTCTCCTCAGTTAATTATTTATTATGTTTTAGTTTACATTTTCGTCCGCCTCCGTAGCGTAATGGTCAGCACGCTTGGCTACCGTTCTGGAGGTCCCGGGTTCGATTCCCAGAGGGGGTCAAATCAATATAAGTGATTTTCTCACTCCTATATTTATTCAATATTACCCTGGACCTTGGTAACCTTTCCTTCAAGTGTTTACGATCAAGATAACACTGCGTTTATATGATGCAGTGCCCTATGCACCATTGGGGTGCGGATAAGGGTTAGGTTAGGTTAGTTTACATTTAGACCTGAGGATGGAAGTTAAGTTTCTGAAACTAGTTCTCATAAATAAACTCAAGTGGTAAAAATACAAGTGTTTTCTTTAATAATTAAAAAAAATACACAAATACTCCAATGAAACTCTTTACGGCGAAAATTATGTAATGTGACACTTGAGCTTGTCGGCTTTTACAAATTTCTTCGATATTAGGTATAATATTTGATCTAGCTACTCTTATTTCGTCATCCAAATTTCTAAGCCAAAGTTCACTAATCAAGGGTCACAAATCCTTTCGATAAACCTACCGTTGATGGAGCAAGGTCTGTACAAATTCTTTCACATAACTCCCGTGATATTTTCAATTATTCCAAGTATGATGATATAGAATCAAATATATCTTGACCGCTGTTGTGAGGTGATCGCACACAACTTGACTTTGCAAGGGTGCTGCCATCTAGCCATTGTATTTGCAACTCAAATCGTACAGTAAATGAGAAAATTTTTTAACATTGGTTTCCATAATTTCGCGGAGCACTTGCAGCAAGCTCGCGGAGCACCGATTAAGAACCACTGGCCTATAATAATATTGTTATTGAAATAACAAGACGGGTCATTTGAGGGAGAACGAATATATATTAGCATCGTTTCAATGGAAAATTTTGGCAGGCAATGGTCCTTTTAACCTTAATTATAACCTGTGGAGAATTCTAGAATCGATTTGCCGGCAATTTATCCTAGGTAAATCTTCCATTTCATATTTTATTATCACATAACAGGAAATTTAAACAACAGCATGCCTCTAGGTGCCACTTCTTCATATTTTGATAGATTTTGGGAATCTTTCTGTGGGCTTCCTGTTTCTTTTGGGACATTAAACAAAACATCTCAAAACACTTAAGACGCAACTTAATTTTCTCTAAACATTTTACGTAATTGATATTATTCTTGAAAAACCGTTTTTGCATCGAAAAAATATGTTTTTTTTACGTATTAATTTTATGGTTTTTAAAAGAAAAGGGTTATTGTTTTCAATACTAGTAATAATAATAATAAAACCCTTATCCGCACCCCAATGGTGCATAGGGCACTGCTTCATATAAACGCAGTGTTATCTCGATCGTTTACACATGAAGGAAAGGTGATCAGCCCTCCGCTTCAGGTACCAGTTCAGGGTAATATTGAATAAATATTACAGTGAAAAAATCACTTATATTTATTTGACCCCCCCCCTGGGAATCGAACCCGGGACCTCCAGAACGGTAGCCGAGCGTGCTGACCATTATACTACGGAGGCGGACGAAAACTGAAAAGAAGTAAATAAAAAGTAAGAAGTAAAAAAATACATATTTTTTTATATATAAGTTTCTAAAAAAACATTTAAAAATCAAACGTGAACAGACATGTGACCACTCTGATGAAATAAATTCTGTGATTGCGAATATCCCCTTAAATGAGACATTGACTAAAATATGTGAATTGTGGCTGTAGCTGCTTTTAAATATAAGGACTTAATCAATTTGATTGCAATCAAAAAGGAAACTAAAATCATTTCCTATATTTATTTAAAAATAAATATTTTTAAACATCCGATAGTTTGTTTATTTTAAAACAATGTTTTCCCACCATGATTCATACTCTATTACGACTGGATTGAAGTATTTCTCAGGAATAGGTCTTTATGTGTATTCTTAAAGGATTAATACGAAGTAGGGATTTGTAACAGGATATAACTGCGGAAACCACAATTCACAACTGTAGGTACACGATAGGCCCATTGATAAAGAAAGAAAATAAAGATTCATACATATATTGTATATTATTTATTGACATCTCATCAAAGATGATGAAGAATATAGAAGTCTGGGCATTAACGGGGCTGACGGCCGTCATAGGCTGTTTTAAGGGATCGCTTTACACACGTGTAACGTTCACCAATTCTACCCATTATTGACAACCACACTACTCAAATTCTTGGAAGTTCTATATGTATGAACTAATTCGGAAACATTTTTAAACCAATTTAGAAACATTAACTCCTGTAATTGGAGATAAAGTTCTATATATTATATATGAACCAATTTCGAAACGTTGTTCTTGAATCATTAGAACTTCAGTAGAGACATCTATTGGTGAGATTAAAAGAAGCTTTTTTATTGAGCAGAAACCCTTTTATTAGTATGTGAGATCCGAATCCTGGATTATAATCACATACATGAGAAGTGCCAGAAAATATCATTTTCATTTTTATTATTTTAGCTTATAATTTTACCAGTTAATTTATTTACGATATTTTGAGTGTGTCCAAATACTTGTTCACAAAATCTTGATTATCTCAAATTATAGGAGTTATTTTGTGAAAAAATAATATGAAAACAACTCCTATAATTGGAGATAATCCAGATTTTGTTAACAAGTATTCGGACATACTCAAAATGTTGTAAATATGTTGTATGATTATAAGTGCTATATTAGAGCAACTAACTAACTAAGCAACACGCCGCTTACCCGCAGGGGTAGGCAGAGATAGAACGCAACACCACTCTGTCTTTACAAGTATTCTTCGCCTCTTTCACATTAATGCATCTCCTCATACATACCAGCCGATTATTCCGACTCCTGACATGACATGACCGCTTTCAAGTAAATTTGTCATTTTTGACATTTTTTAAGTTTTTGTCGGTCTTCCTCAGCTCCTTTTCCATCTACATTCGCCTCGTAAATTTCTTTTTGTTTATGACATTAATTTGTTTGGTAATAGAAGCATAAGAAGAAAGAGGAAAATTTGGTATGATCAAGTAATACTTGAAAGTCAGGTGAATCGGCGGGTATGTATGTATGGTCTCTGAAGCGCAGGAGTGATCACCTCGCCTTCACCTGTTAACGATCAAGATAACACTGCGTCAATACGACGCAGTGCCCTATGCACCGTTAGGTGCAGATACGGGTTAAAAAATGAATATATCTTATGCTGACGACACTGTCCTAATTATAAATGAACTTACTTGGGAAGATGTAAAGAACAATGCCAACGAGGACATCAATTTATTAAAAAAATGGTTCCATAGTAATTTATTAACACTAAACAGTGAAAAAACTTTTTTTCTACCCTTTTCCATTAACCAATTTGACCTCCCAGTAAATTTCAATATCACAATCCATAATCAGAATGACAATATTAATCATTCTTGCCCCCAATTACGCTCGACAATTAAAAAAGCGAATAATATTAAGTACCTAGGCATTATAATTGATAGTAATTTGAAGTGGAAAGTACAAATAGCCACTATGGTCAAAAGAATTAGGAAAATTATTTATGTATTCATTAGACTAAGAAATATTTTATCTCTAAAACTTATAAAAACAGTCTATTATGCTTTAATACAATCAATTCTGCAGTATGGAATTATAGGCTGGGGAGGAGCTTATAAGACAAACTTAAAATCACTCTCTATTATTCAAAAAAAGGTTGCAAAAATAATTCTTAAAAAGCCCAGAACTTACCCATCAAAACTAGTATTCGAAGAACTTAATATACCAACTATTGAAGAAATTTTTAATAAAGCCGCTATCTTACAAACTTTTAAAGAAAAAACAATTGAAGTGCAAAATTCAAGTAACTCTAGATATTCTAATAATTTAATTTTGCACAGATGTAAAACAACACCAGCGTTAAACCATTATACGTACATAGGTAAAAAAAACTTTAATAAACTTCCGGAAAACTTAAAATCTATAAAAAATTATCAAACTTTTAAAACTAAAATTAAAAAATATTTAAGACTCACCCCTTCCTAGACTCCATACCAAAGAATGTTTATTTTTAATTTTTAATTTACCTTGTTAATTTTTTATTTTTAATTTTAATTTACTTTGTTTTAATTTACTTAGTTTATAAAAAAAATAAAAATAAATGTGAAACGAACTCCCTCTCTAAACACAAGTATCTACTTTATTAGAGAGGTAGAAACGTTATATATAAGATGTTCTGTATATTTACCTATTTTGTATTTCAAAAATGTATTTTTGTAAAAAAATATAAAAAAAAAAAAAAAAAAAAAAAATGCAAGAATGTATAAGATGCGAAGATTGTTTGCAAACACATATCGCTGTGGCGTTCTATTTTCTCTGCATGCCCCTGCGGAAAGTGGCGTGATGTTTAGTAAGTTTTAACTGCATATCATTATACTAGAGTGCCAATAAGTTTCAGAATGTTTCATTTAAAAAATAACGAAAACGTTTGAAAAAAAATATATACCAGTTAGATGGATTTAATTATTATTTTGGTTTCTAAATTAGGTAGTTGTTGGGATTAAAAATGAGTTGTAGTGAATTTGTTTTTATCTTGTTGAGTCGAATCTTAATTAAGACGAATGATAAGAGAAAAGAGAACGTGCTTTTACCGTCCGATGTTATCTAAAGGATGTGACAACTACGCATTTGATTTTTTCTGAAAACAGATAAAAATCATTGAAAAAAGATAAATTAATATGTACAATACTACTGACACATCCTAAATTGCAAAATTTTTTATAAGTACCTAAAATTCTCGTTTGTAGCGGGTATGTTCACAATGCATCTCACGCAATTAATTTTTAAAAAATACGTTATTCTCAAAAAATTAGCATTGTTTATTGTATGATGTATGATAGATGTTAGAATAGTGAAATAAGGAAGGAATGCAAAGCTGAGATAAGCACTATCGATACAATTAAGAAAGGTGTGTTGAGATGGTTTGGACATGTAGAACGAATGAGTGAGGAAAGAACGGTAAAACAAATTTATGAGGCGAATGTAATTGGGAAAAGGAGCAGAGAAAGATCGAGAAACACATGGTGCGATCAGGTATGCCAAATACTTGAAAGTGGTCAGGTTAGGAGTTGTAATAATCGGCGGGTACGTATGAGGAGACGTATGAACGTGGAAGAGGCGAAGAATGTTGCCTCTGCCTGAAGCGGCATGATGGTTAGTTAGTTTAATAAATAAAAAGGTTGAATTGTTATTTTTCCTGAATTGTCATCAAAAAGATCTGATAACCCCGCGCGGGCGATGAGTTGGCGCGAGGCGACGTCGGGCCAAGCCTTTGTGTATCAAATATTAGGCCCGAATACGAGTGAGTATCTATGTGTATCTATAACACGCATGGAAGGTATCTATCGGGACCAGGCTCTGTGTAAACACTGCCTTATCTCGCCCAACAGATAATTCCCATTGAGTACTTGCGGTGTGTCACCTTATATTAAATTAATGCCTGGCGTTTGTTTATCTTAAATAAAAACACAACATTTTTAATAGATATATGTAAATGGTGCTATGGTGGTGATGGGTGGTATTGTTTGCATGCTGTAGTAGTGATTGTCCTGACGAAGAGACGGGTACGTCTCGAAACCGGTAGACATAGAAATCTCGGTGAGTGGTTATATACTAAAATTATTAACATTTTTTAAGAACTTCCAAGAATTAGAGTAGTACGAATGAAAAAAAAACGGATTGCCGGATGGTAAAATTCCGTTTAGTGCACAAGCGCTCTTTATCTGCTCTGATAATAATCTGGTCGCCGTAACCGCCACATCACGGGCTGATAACGCGAGTAAACATTATGGGTTCGACACCTGCCAGTCCAAAAGGGGAATTGTGACTTATCGCTGCCAGAGAGATCTGTCTGCAGGACGATAAGGTAAACTATGCAATCGATAATTATCGAGAACTCGTTGGATATGGGAAATATTTTTCCGATAGCTCTCAGGCCGAGAATCAAGGAATACTCATTAGCATTGGATAAAACAATTTGAAACTATTAACATTTTTCATCCGGGTCTTGAGTGATACTTATGCTGCTTCTGTTTGGTGTAGGCCTTGAGGCCTATTTTTAAGAGGGATTCTCAGCTGTCGATCCATCTCTTTGGTGGTCTGCCCGGGATTCGACTACCTTGGGGTTGGTCCTACAGTGCAATATGGGGGAGTCTGGATGGTTCCATCCTCCTCATATACGCATACCATTGTCTCCTTTGTTGCCTTTCCCACCTAACGACATCTTCGATCTCGCATATTTCCCTTATCCTGGCGTTCCTTTTTCTGTCTCGCAGACTCTTGTCAGATATGCTTCTTAGAGTCTTCATTTCTGACACTCTAAGCAATAATTCAATTCTTGAGTAATGCGATTGATAAAAAGGCAATTTGATGTAAGACACTCCCGAGAAAGGGGTAATTGATCAAATCAAATATATTGATTTAAAGAAAAAAACATATTTGATAAAAAGAAAGTGAGATGAAAAACAGTACTGACAAAAACGAAAGTGCGCGTATGAATACTGAATGAGATGATGATAATTAAAAATCACGAATAAACATCCATTGCCAATGAAAGGTTCTTTCTTCGTGGAACATATTTCGCTGTCGGATTATATTATTGTAATATCATGCGATCCACAGTCGGTCACTGCAACAACAGCCGAAGAGATTGTCCAATCAGTCACGAGATCGGCCATTACACCGACTGATCAAACGAAAAACATCTAACAGAAGCCACTGATCACCGCTGGCGTGACGAACGCTACTCCGTGACATGTTTCCTTTCACTTGCAGAACAGAACATCGTCACTTAACACCTACAGCCAGAATTAATGCAACAACTTGAGCTGCTATCGAAGCACACAGAAATCTTATGCTTGCCATAAAGTTAAAGTTGAAAAAAGACAAAGGACCACTTGTTTAGAATACTGGACTGATGAAAAGATGTAAAAAAAAATAGCGATGAATGTAAATCAAGCATAATAGTTTTTTTTGTTTAATCGCAATACACTTCTCATGATAGGGCACTATATCATTTTTTTAATAACCCGCAAAGACTGCGCGTTGCAGGAGCCTGTGTGAGGACCTATCTGACATTGGATTCGTGATAGTTTATAAGGAACTCTCACGAGAGGTGGTATCATACATGATAAAAATAGGAAATTGGTACCATGAACCAAGCTAGGACACAAAATGCCGAACTCTCTTCTGGTGCAACCGAAGGTCTGTTGAAGACAGTCAATAGTCCGGCTTCTCCTGAGGAGACGTGGTTTCCTCTCAGAAATGAGCAATTGCTAAGAAGTTACTGATTGGTCCACACTAGTTTATCTTTACTGTTCCCAACACAGATTAAAATAAAACACATCTTAGCTAGAAGAATCCACTAAATGATCTATAAACCTTGTACATAATAAGCAAGGTAAATAATAAATTCAACTCCCATCTAAAAAAGTCTCAGAATCCCTGAAACTGGAAACTAGTGATCCTAGGAAAAGCAAAATTAATAATGGGAAAAAAAAGAGGTAAATGATCTCAAGATGCATCGGCCTCTTCAAGTGCCGTTGTGCAATTCGCGTCGCCTCAGATCCGAGGTGCCAACTGTACAGCGGAATACTCGCGAGATCCCAGCGGCCATTGGCTCCCGTGCCCGTCCGTGCCAGCCTCTTGACCAATCACGTGCCGCCTCGATACATCATTTTACGTCACAAACCAGATTACTAGACTGGCGCTCGCACATGGCTATCGATGGGCGCAAAACCATTTGCGGTGATGAAACTGCAATAGAGAAATTTATTGCCCATGTCTGATTGTGGCGAATGGAGATTTAAATCAGGCGCAACAATTGTACTCGAGCAATACGGTAGATGAAAGGAAATACATATTTAACACACTGATTGCCTTCGTCGGCTGACACAAGGCATTTCAGCTGCTTCTTGTCGGCCACCGGAGGCTGACACTTTGTACCATATATTTTTAAAAATTTTATTTTAGGTACATAGATACATTTTTTTATATTTAATTAATGATGTGTATTATAGCTCTTTGGGCAAAGCCTGTGTTGAGCCGAAATACTTACCGTAGAACGAGGCTACTTGAACATTGATGTGTTACTTGAGCCCAGTACAAAAAAGAGAATTAAATCTGTATTTGGTCTACAATAATGCAGCAAGATAAATATTTTTGGCGCAAGGAATAAAAAGCTTTTTTTGTGCGAAACTTGTATAAATGGATGGGCTTTATATTGACTTATAGGAAGTACTAGGGAGAATTTTTTTTTTGGATATATTTCACAAAGGAAAAATTTCTAATTAAAAAAAAAATAAATAACCCAATTCAACCACAGATGCTGCCGAGAACTAGCATGCGAACGAAGGTGTCGCTTAAAACATAAATACAACTTCCGAAAATTTAGTAGTGTAGTTGTCAATCATGGGTAGAATGGTGAATGTTACACGTGATATTCAGACTTCCATATTCTTCCTCATCTATGTTGAGATATCAATTCAAATAACTCCTAAGTGGACAAACCTAGATTTGGACACACTCAAAATATTGTAAAGAGAAAACGTGACTAATAAATAGACCCAGAGTGGCTGCAATGCAATAAAGCAAGCGATGATTAAGATTATCAGTAAATGTACAAATAATGGATAAGCAACGTACCTTACGGATGGATATAAGTACAAATATGAAATCGGTTGCATGAAATATGGAAAATGGGTGGGGTGGAAGAGAGATTGCGAATATTGTGAACACGGAAACGATAGCGGTACTGCAGACACACAGAACAGCCAAGTACCCAGTGTTCGTACATCTCCTTAATCAATTCAGATAACGGTGATGTGTGCGTTTTTCACTTATGCTAATAGCCCTGATTATGCCATGGAAAGTAAAAATATACAAAAACCACCGCGCGGTAATATGATGAATAAAAAAATAATAATCATACGCGATTTCAGCATTAATTACCGTGTAACACATGCGTGAAGCCAAGCGGCGCAGCTCATCGTCGTGAGAGGAAAAGTGAAATCTGGTAGCGTGCCAAACAGAGCGGCCACTGTGGTGACATCAGCATCTCCACATGCGCGCTTAGCTCCTGGCAACCTGGCAACCTGCTGCTCTGGCTCTTCAAGAGCAAGGCACGAACACAATGCAAGGTCGACGAAAGTGTTAAGGACAAAAGCATTATGAGATCAGAATAGGAAAGTTTGTGGTCTAATTTAAAGCAAAACATAGTGGCCACTGTGGTGACATCAGCATCTCCACATGGGCACTGCGCTACCAGCAACCTGGTGCTTTGGTTCTTCAAGAGCAAGGCGCGAACACAATGCAAGGTCGGCGAAAGTGTTAAGAACAAAAGTATAATGAGATCCGAATAGGAAAGTTTGTGGTCCAATTTAAAGCAATACAGAACGGCCACTGTGACGCCATCTCCGTGCGAATTCTGCGCCCCTGATGTGTTTTTCTAAATATCTGTTTCTTACCCTTAGGTCCAAGTTCAAATCCAAAGCTCAATGTCCATTTATTTTTACGAATTAAAATTATACTAGACGCATCAAAATACTCGCAAGATTAAAAAAAAAAATCAAAATCATATTGGGCGGTCATTGGGGTGACATCTTCATGTGCGTTATGCTCTCCTGGTATTAAGGTGGTGTTGTTATGTATATAACATCATATTTTCTAGCCTCCCACCAGTCTGATGATGTCGGTAACGACAAAACCTATTTACTGGTCAAATAAAATATACGTGGAAAAAACTATACAACTGTTATTTTATTACATGCAATTAATATGATGGAATGAATTACCTCTCCTTGTAAAAAATGCATCTTCTCTAATAACTTTTAAGAAACGTCTGAGACATTACTATTTATCATTAGAATCCTAACTGTCCATCAAACCTCCTCCCTTAGTTTTTCCCTCTACCTCCTTCCTTAAACTCCCTTTTTCCTTTGCCCTCCTTATTATCTTTCGTAATTTATTTTTTTAAATATTAATTTGTATTTTTTTTAATGTTCAAGTACTATCTACCCTTTGATTGCAAACAGCTATATATTGTATCAAACGTTTTGATCAATATCACTAGTCTGTTTTTGATTGGTTGTAAGATATTGCTTTTTAGCAATGAGCCCGCAAATGTACTTATTTATTTTCTGTACATGAATAAATAAATAAATAAAAATATGGTCAGGCAGTTAGACTGTACAAATTAGTCATTCGGCGATTATTTACGCATGTCGAGAATAAATTAACGAAATTATACTGCGTTAAGTTATGAAAACACATATAAATAATAATGAATTGTTTAATTAAGTCAGAAGATACGCAAAGGAAATAATGGCGTTACGCAACAAACCTCGGTGAATTATTATATCTACGTGGGCATACCACGGCGAATTCGGATACCTTCGGCTGGGAACGTTGAGAAATATCATTTTCGAAACTCGGAGCGCAATTAAGAGCCAGTCTTCATAACTCATCAATTAAATTGGTTCATGTTTATTCCGAAAACGCTTTCATTTGCGAGGCCAGCTGAGTATAGGCTGACCAGTGCAGACGCCTCATGTTTGGGAGCGCTTGTGCAAGATCGCTCGAGCGTTCGCATAACGAACCGAACGTGTAACCAATCAAGCGTTCGGTGGGCGTTCGTAACACGACCATCCACAAATGTAAATAAGACAGGTTTAAGAAGAGATGGTACGTATGTAACAGGTTCATGCAATCGAAAATTTATTGAGCTGAAACCCTTTAATTAGTATGTGAGATCCGAATCCTGGATTATAATCACATATGTACCTACATGAGAAAAGGCAGAAAATATCAATTTCATTTCTATTTTTTTAACTTATAATTTGACCAGTTACATTTACGATATTTCGAGTGTGTCCAAATACTTGTTCACGAAATCTGGATTATCTCCAATTGCAGGAGTTATTTTCATGCTATTTTCTGTAATTGGAGATAATCCATATTTTGTGAACAAGTATTTGGACTCACTCAAAATGTTGTAAGTTTTTGATGTCAAATTAATCTTAATTTGACTAGATAATTTATTTACAACATTTTGAGTGTGTAAAGAAGCTTTTTATCTCACCAATAGATGTCTCTAGTGAAGTTCTAGTGATTCAAGAACAAGGTTTCTAAATTGGTTCATATATATAGAACTTCCAAGAATTTGAGTGATGTGGTGGTCAATAATGGGTAGAATTGGTGAATGTTACACGTGTGTAAAGTGATCACTTAAACCAGCCTATGACGGTCGTCAACCCGTAAATGCCCAGACTTCCATATTCTTCTTCATCTTTGATGAGATGTCAAAAATAATATCAAAAACTTAATCTAGAAAAAAAATACAAACCGAGAAAAAGTATCAAGTAACACTTACTCATCAGGCACATCTCTATGACAAATACACGTGTTTCAACAGATTAAATTTGAAGTATTATTAATATTTTTTCAGTCAGATAACAGATAATGGCTGAATGATGTTTGACTGATCCAGAATATCGGAAGAGTACCTACATTGTGTTCACGCGTTGCATCATCCCATCTTGATAGATCAGACTGATCAATCGGGTAAAGGTGAACAATTTGATCACCTTATCGGTCATGCGCGTTTGCAGTATTAATGTAATACGAGAGCAATGTTTTCTACGAAACTTTGTGAATCACGAATGATCTATATTGTATCTCACTCGTATGATTCATCTGCACAGATGCTAAAGCTGTTACATTATAAATAATATTAATGCAATATGGATTTCTAATTTCAATGAGGCAGTATTGAAGACAAATATCGTTCAATACGATTATCGAGCTTATATTTGGCATAAGTGATTTTATCACTCTGATATTTATTCAATATTACCTGAAGCGGAGGGCTGATCACCTTTCCTTCGTGTTAACGATCAAGATAACACTGTGTTTATATAATGCAGTGCCCTATGCACCATTAGGGTGCGGGTTTGAATTGAAATATATGGGATAAAATAGACTAATGAAGAATTATGATACTATTCGGAATTAACAATGGGTATTAGGAAAAGTATAGTTGACACATTTTGGGTGTCCTAATCCTTGTTCACGATATGAGTTCCACTCGAAATGTGGATATATCGTAGAATGCTACGCATTCCATGGACCAATATGATCAACAAAGCAAATGTGCTCGAAAGAACAAGAGCAGGAAGAAAGATGCTGACTGATATCAAAGTCGAGGTGTCATATTTGGGGCATGTGCTGAGAAGAGAGAAGTACGATTGCACCTAATCATAAAAGGCAAAATATAGGGTCGACGAGGTGTGGGCAGAAGGCAGATCTCCTGGCTCCGAAATATACGAGATTGGACGGGGATTAGGACAGTCGAGGCGCTGTTTAGAGTTGCCCAAGACAAGGACATTTACTCTCAAGTGACAGTCGTGGGGACCTTACATAACGCATGAAGAAGAAGAAGGAGAATTTGTTATTGTGTTTACATAGATATATGTATGGATATTTTTTAAGATGAAAATTGCATTTAATATTTACTTTGCTCATTATCTACAGGGTTTATAGAGCATTAATTGGATTTTTGTATATTCTAACTAAAAAAATATGTTTTATGATAATCTGTGTTGGAAACAGGAGGGATATCCTGGGCCAATCAGAAACTTGTCAGCGTTTGCTCATTGCTGGGAAGAAACCACGCAAAACTCCTCGGGAGAAGCCGAACTGTTGACTGCCGTCAGCATACCTTCTGTTCCACTAGAAGAGGGTTCGGCATTTGTTTCCTAGCTTGGTTTATAGTACCAATGTCATTGGCTATTTTTATCATGTATGACAACACTTCTTGTGACAGTTCCTTACGAACTATCATATATCCGATGTCGATAAGTCCTCACTCAGGCGCCTGCAAAGCGCTTCCAGCTGTAATCTTTTGATGAGTCCGAGTGTTGCTCGGGCAAATCGTATTGCAACTTGGTGGTATTGATTTGGCCTAACTTGGTTTATGGAACCAATGTCCTTCACTATTTTTATCATGTATGATAGATACCTCTCGTGACAGTTCCTTATGAAGTATGTTGTGTTTATATTGAGCTCGTATGGGTATCTCGTGATGGTATGTGATGTTTCTTCTTGCGGTTCTACCCAGAGGCAGGCTTCCATCATATTATGGCCTGGACTTGCATAATCACCGATGCAATAACGCGACGCATCACCGGCCACAGAAGTGGCAGTCGGCCATTCTCACTTTCGTTAGCTAACGAGAGAAAAAAGCAGCACGATTCGGATACTGCTTGCACACGATCGCCACTGATTGGATCCTCCATACCTGATTGGACAGGAATTCGAGAGGCGCAGAGCCGTCATGAATCTAGAATGAGTTGCTTGAACTCGACCAGAGGTGATCTCGCAATTATCTGACATTTCGTTTGTTGCCAAGGTTGGCAATTATCATGGCACTTTTTGCTTTGTCTGGAGCCATTCAAACATATAATGCACAAATACTGGCACCTTACCTCATGCAAATGGTACATTTGGCACTTTTAGTGCTTTTTGCATCGTTTTGACTGCGATTTCTTACTTGGGCAAGGCAAGACGACTAATCCTGCATTCCAGGGTAATGTCAAATAAATAATTTCATTAATTGATTTGGCAGTCACATTGTGGTAAAATCTACCCATTTTTAATTAATGTTTTACTTAGTAAATACCACTTTTTCTTAAAATCTACTGTGACACGTGTTTCGATGCATTCCGCATCAATACGGTGTTTGAAAATCATGCGGAATGCATCGAAACACGTGTCACAGTGGATTTTAAGAAATAGTGGTATTTACTAAGTAAAACATTAATTAAAAATGATTAAATAAATATACTACTACTATTACTACCATCACGTAGTTTCCCCGCAGGGGTATGCAGGGATGGAACACCATACCCTTATGTCCTGACATACACTCCTCGCTTCGTTCACATCCATATATATAGTCATACCCTCCGATTACGCAGACTTTTGACAACACTAGGTTCTGATTGATCTGATCGTGCCAGGTCTTTTTCGGTCATCCTCGTTCTGTTCTCCCACTCATATTCGTCACATATATTTTCTTAGTTATTTTCTGTTATCCGTTCGCTCCACATGTCCATACCACCTTAAAGACCTCTTCGTCGAATCAATTAATGAAATCCAACATTGTGCGTACTGAATATGGTAGGCTAAGAGCATTTGCTGGAGTTAAAGCGTTTCAAGTAAAACTGAATTTTATGGGAGTTATTGCGTTATCATATACCAGGCTTGACCAGTTGTTATGAAGTGGAGTTGCACCACCTGCGCGAACATGAAGACTCCTCGGGAAAAACAAGTTATGACATTTTTTACGAAATTAAACAAGGTACCTAGTGCATAATGCTAGGTGTATGTTGGTTCCTATATATTCATATTTTTTTGTAAATGCAGTTAGTTGGTAGAATTCCACTTTTAATTCTTTTGGTGATGTATCCAAAATAAATCAAAATTGTTGGATCGAATTCCACTTTTATTTAATATATACAATGATATATAATGTGACGCGTTTCGGCTTATCGAAACATCAAACTGATTTAAATATTTGTAAAATATCCTATATACCTACTAACAATAATTGCTATTATTAAATATGATATCGGGTTGTGGTCACGTGGTTAGTGTCGCGGACTCTTTAGTCAAATTTCCTCGGTTCGAATATTCTACCATTCTTCACATTCGTTTGAAAATGCCATAACTAGGCTAAACAATTGTCACAATATTAATTTTTTGTGTATTTTTGTTAATAAAATACAACTTAGTACCTAGACTCAAGAAATCTGTGTTTGTTTTTAAAATTAATACATAAATTAAAATGGAGTTCTACAAATTAAACGCCAAATCAGTGAATAAACAATATAACACTGATTTCTGAGCTTTGAATCATTACGATAAGTGATATTTTGGGTATGCAACTTCAAAACAATTATCAAATAAACATCGAGAAAGCGTCAAATAGTTAATGATGTTATTGGAGACCCCTAATTAGGACACCCCGAACGAAATAGGTAGATAATGTAGGAGAAATCTTCACTCGAAACGTTCAAGATCAAAATTTCACTTACTCGTAGTTTCTATTCTTAGAAAATGTGAGCCATACATAAAAATTTGGAAAACTAAACACTTTCTAATTTTAAAACCTTAAAATTTATATATATGTATATATATATATATATATATATATATATATATATATATATATATATATATATATATATATATATATATATATATATATATATATATATATATTTAGTAGTATAAAGCTCAGAATATTTATTCAATATAACCCTGGACTGGTACCTGAAGCGGAGGGCTGATCACCTTTCCTTCATGTGTTAACGATCAAGAAAACACTGCGTTTATATGATTCAGTGCCCTATGCACCATTGGGGTGCAGATAAGGGTTTGAAGGGAAGTGAATTTTTACGATAGTCTAGCATTCTAGGGTTAGTGTAGAGTAAAAATTTCATTTATTGATTCGGCAGTCACTTTGTGGTAAAGTCTATCCATTTTTAATTTAAGTTTTACTTAGTAAATACCACTATTTTTTAAAATCTACCGTGACACGTGTTACGATGAATTCTGCATCATTTTCATGAAAATGATGCGGAATACATCAAGACACGTGTCACGGTAGATTTTAAGAAATAGTGGTTTTTACTAAGTAAAATATTAATTAAAAATAAAGTAAAAGTTGCCTACACTACACATAAAAGGTTGGAATGGACGCCCAGGAAATATATTTAAATTCAAATTGATTTTCATTTTATTAGGAAGAACAGTAGACACATGAAAACCAGGTTGTATAAATAATTTAGTATCGTGAGAATCTAAAGTCGAATGAACAAAATGAGTAGGTCTGAGTAGTATTTTTCGCGCTCGCCGCCATTTTCGAGTCCTGCAGATTTTCAAAATGGCGGCACTCCATTTCCGGATCTCGTGGCGCGGAATCTCCTATTTCTCTCCAACGCGAGAGAGCACGCGATCTTCCCACCCCCGTTCCGGCCGTCCCTTTCTGCCTAGGGGGATGGTTGATAGCCGCATCCCTCTCTCTCTCGCCCCCCGGGAGGCGAGCTGGCGTATCTCGGAGTGGGAATAAATTTCCCAGCGCCAGAGCGACGCCATTTTCTTCTGGACGCGATCGCGTGGGGAAGATATTTATGTAGGTACGAGCGTAGATCATATTTTATACACGGTAGGTACCCCGCCTACTTAAGTACACGGGAAAATGGCTATTCATACCGTATTTTAGTTTAGTTTTAGTATAGTTTAGTTTAGTTTCATATACTTACCTTTTCTGCGAAATTTCCGCCAATTGTTATGATATTCGTTCACTTACCTGGAAAAAAGAAATGATAAATTTTAGTATAAGTACATATATCAATAAAATCGTTTTCATATTAGGCATGTTTAAGTATATTATAGTTAAAATAAAAATACTTATTATGCATACATTGAAACTTATACATATATAAATATATATATATATATATATATATATATATATATATATATATATATATATATATATATATATATATATATATATATATATATATATATATATATATATATATATATATATATATATATATATATATATATATATATATATATATACATATTTATATTTTAATTTATATTTAATATTGTATTTTTTTGTTAATATTGTAAGCATTTCGAAACATTGTGCTAACATAGCTCTAATATTATTTTGAGAAATAAAAAGACTTTGTTTTTTTATGTGAGTGGATCAAAAAACAAAGTCTTTTTATTTCTTAAAATAATAGAAAATAAATCAGTTAAAAAATAAGCAAAAAGTTGGAGAATAAACTCAAACCTTTTTATTATTTTTTTATTTATTTATGTTATGTTACAATATTTTTTTATTACTCTAATTAATTTGCCACACAATTCTACTTTTGACAGACTTAAAATTAGTTACGCTGTTCTCTCCAATAAAGAGACTAAGCTTTGCTTGGAGAGGGACTTACACTTATTGTCTATTGTTTGTGATTGTGAGTGATATATTGTATTTTTTATTTAATAAGTGTAAAAGTATTAGTTGATAAATACCAATATTTCTTAAAATCTATTGCGACACGTGTTTTGATGCATTACGCGTAATTCTCAAACAGGGAAAATAACACGGAATGATGGAAACACGTGTCACAATAGATTTTAAGAAATAATGGTATTTACCAAGAAAAGTGAAATTGAAAATAGATAGATATAACCACAAAGCGACTGCCGAATCAATTGATTAAATATTAAAAGTCTTTATTGTGTCGGTAATTGACTTTTAGTCCGAATTTCACCCTTTCGTTTGAGTATTTTCATATGTTACTTGTTAATTTATAATATGTATTTGTATCGTTTTTATTTAAGAATTCTGTTGTCTGACTTTTATACAAGCGCGAACCTACGTTTTGTATGTTTTTAAATTTATTTGAGTTATGTCATATTTAAATATTGAATAATATTAAACATATAGTTTGAGAATGAAAAGAAAAATATATAAATTTAACATAAAAATAAAATAATGTTAGTAAAGAGAGAAATAAAAAAAAAATCATGTGAAAGTTTAAAGTTTCGATTTTAAAAATATCTAAATCTTGTAGTCAAGCATTTTAAAAAGGTATTTATTTTATAACCTACAAAATGTTTATATATGGTATGCAGTGACCTAAGCACCAAGATAAGATAATTACAATATATCGACAACATTTTGAGTGTGTCCAAATACTTGTTTACAAATCTGGATTATCTCCAATTATAGGAGTAATTTTTCCAATTATTTTTTGACATCGCAACATAGATGAGGAAGAATATGAAAGTCTGGGCATTTACAGGGCTTACGACCATCATAGTAATATCGTCATATAAATTAATAAGTAACATATGAAAAGACAAAAAATAATATGAAATAGGTAAAAATCTGACTAAAAGTCAACTACTGACACTAAAAAATAATATGACAATATATCGATATCAGGAGAGCAGAAAATAAACAGCGGTTATGGTGATAAACATCCATAATCATAAAATATTTGTTAAATTTAGTAGGAAAGTAGCACAGTAACGGAAAAGTGCCGCACCGACTACCAGGAGCGTAGAAGATGAACGAGGTGTCTGGGAAAGCTCTGCGCGGCAGTTAGAGCTACGGCCGGGGTGGGGGGAGGGGGCGCATCGCGCTCGTAGCCAAGGCGACCGGAGGTTCGGGCGGATCGATATACGTCCGCCCCTCGCCTCCTCGGCCGCCTGCTACCCTGGTACCCGACACGCTGCGCAGCATTCCCACGAGAGGAAAATGTTTTTCAACCATTTTAAAATACCCGCTAAATACTTGTATTTTTCTCAATTACGTTTGTTTTTGTTATTGAAACTGATTGAAGAAATCGCATGTTAAAGCTTAATCTATAATTTTATGAATACTGCATCAAATGTCCTTTTTTTCAGTGGTACTACTCGGTAAATCATGACGATGATTGCGCGACATTGCAAACCCTCTTAAAAATGTATTGTGTAAAATAAAAATGTAATCGTATAAAACAAAATTGTATCTTTGAATTAATAAATTTCCTCAATTCTGTTGTTTTCTTTCAAAAACAAAACAATCATAGTGACAACTCACCTTTCTTAATTTTATTGATAAAATTAAGAAAGTGAGTTGAGATGGTATGGGCATGTAAATCGAATGAGTAAATAAAGAACAGTAAAATAAATTTATGAGAAGAAATTGGTTGGTAATAGAATGGTGTGGCGTTCTATTCTCTCTGCCTACACATGCGGGGAAGCGGTCAGTTATAGTATCTTAGATAGTTAGTTAGTTAGAAGGTAAGTAGTCCTTACCTATATATCGCTTACTCCTTTCAACAACGTCATGTATAAAAAAAACTTGATTTTTCAGGAGATCGTTTTTAAAGTGTAAGAATATACTGAAATGTATTAAAAATAAATATCAAGCCCCTTATTGAACTTTTTACTGTGCAACAGATCTTGGTTTTGTCTCCATTTGAAAAATATTTAGCATATTTAAAAAAACAATACCTTTTCTTCAAAATACAAAAACAACACTTTCTACCCTGTAGCGGGTAAATATTAAGTTAAAAATATGCCGCTTTTGCTGGGACATTTTCTGGGCATTCTGAAAACATGCACAACGGAAAATTGACGATTTTTGATGTACGACGTTGTTGAAAGGAGTGAGCGATATGTAGCTGGAAGTTAGTAAGAAGGTATGTAGTACATACATATAATATATATATGTACACAATATATTGAAATAGTTACACAGTTTAAATTAAACAAGAAAAATATGGGCCCTAAAATTTATCAATAATAAAAATTTGTAATTTTTCACCGATTTCATTGATGTCGCATTAAAATCCGACATTGATCTAGAGGCATGCGATTCCAGCATATTCTGCAGAGCTCAGATAGAGCAGGGTAGGCGCAAGTATCTGGAAATGCGGAGATAGATGCCATATACCTGTGCCTATCTAGGTCGTCCGTGGGCGGCTGGCATATAGCATAATGCCGCCCATAATGCTGCATTTAGTGGCCTTCGGGCATACCTCCTCAATCCGCATGCCGCCCTAGTTTCGTACCAGGGTGACAATGCTAGAGAATCTAATCGCATTGCGAATTGCGAATCTATGATTTAAAGCGAGATGAAAACGTAAAAATGAAATATTTTCATTAAACCATTAACCCAATTTCATTTGGCGTAAAATATCGTTTTTGTATTAGAAAAAATAAGTTTTTTTTCGAAATAAATATATGGTTTTGTAAAGAATACAGTTATGGAAAGGTTTTAAGGCGTTTAAAAAAATGTGAATATTTTTTCAATATATGTATATTCTAAAAAAAACCTTTACCAATATGTATTCTAATGAAAATGGCCGTGGAGACACCACCGATTTTTTTTCGAATAAATATTGGATTTTTTTTAGACTGTATATTGAAAATAAATATTTTTGAGCTCCTTACCTCTCAATTACACTTTTCAAAGCCAAATATATTTTTTTAAACTTATTTTTGAATACAAAAACGCTGTTTCAAGCAAAAAAATCAATGACGTCAAATGTTACCTGGGTTTAAAGAAAATTGAGTTGCGATTTATCTGATATGGGGCTGAGTTATCGTATATATTGCGAAAAACATTTAAGTAACTATAGAGTGACTACGCCACTGCTAATGTGCAAAGGCAAATAGCCGCAAGTTAAAAACAGTAGTTTTGAGATAAACGCGTTTATATTAAACCCAAAATGATGCTTTTCGCCCGTACATGTATCAAATTAACGCAATTTTGCAGCTACTTGGATAATGAATATCTCGGTAAAGGAAAGGGATAGAGCAAAATCTGTGATTGTATATGATAGAGGCCAGTTATAAAAATACTTTGAGCAGTACTATGCCAAACAGCCGCAACTTGAGTTACGGTTAGTTACCTTACACATTAGACTGACGACACCCATCTAAAAAAGATACGTATTCAAATGAAATAATTAGTCGCGACTTTTTTCTTCTTTTGCATGAACGTTGATAAGGCGTATATAACCAGTTTTGTAGTAGTAGGTACAGACCTAATTTATACAAGACAGATATGTATGTAAATAAACTACATACTTTATTTCACGATTATATTATCCATATACATACACTAACCAAATGTTCACAGGTTAGTAACCTTTAAAAAGGGTATAGAATATTATTAAAATGTGTGTTTATTGAAAGAAAATCAAGCCTGATTGAATGAAGTCAAATTAAAATACTATGAATATTGTATTCAAAATTATCTACTTAATAAAAACTGTTTGAAGAATTATTTATAATATACTTAATGTTTTAATTTTCCAGATCATAATTTGACCTATTTGTAAGAACGATTTTTTTTACAGTGTGAAGTTTTTTACAGAATGAAGTCAAATTAAAATACTATGAATATTGTATTCAAAATTATCTACTTAATAAAAACTGTTTGAAGAATTATTTATAATATACTTAATGTTTTAATTTTCCAGATCATAATTTGACCTATTTGTAAGAACGATTTTTTTTACAACATTTTGAGTGTGTCCAAATACTTGTTCACAAAATCTGCATTATCTCCAATTACAGGAGTTATTTTCATATTATTTTTTAGCATCTCATCAAAGATGAAGAAGAATATGGAAGTCTGGGCATTTACGGGGCTGACGACCGTCATAGGCTGGTTTAAGTGATCACTTTACACACGTGTAACATTCACCAATTCTACCCATTATTGACAACCACACTACTCAAATTCTTGGAAGTTCTATATATATGAACCAATTTAGAAACCTTGTTCTTGAATCACTAGAACTTCACTAAAGACATCTATTGGTGATATGTAAAGAAGCTTTTTACTAAGCAGAAACTCTTATAGTATGTGAAGTCCGTATGTGAAGTCCGAATCCTGGATTATAATCACACACATGAGAAACGCCAGAAAATACAATTTTCATTTTTATTATTAAGCTTATATTTATGCTATATGATATGATTATGATATATGATGCTAAAAAATAATAAGAAAATGAAGTCATTATTTATTGATTTCATAGTTTGATGCTTTTAAAAAGATTTCATTATTTTTAAAGACATCAAATAACATTAATTAAGTATCTCATAATTTGATTATAACATCAACCAGTTTCCAATCAAACCCAGTTTAATTAAGTATCATAGTTATTCATAGTTTGATGCTTTTAAAAAGATTTCATTATTTTTAAAGACATCAAATAACATTAATTAAGTATCTCATAATTTGATTATAACATCAACCAGTTTCCAATCAAACCCAGTTGATTGGAAACTGGGTTAGAAACTTCTTCCTAAGAAGAAGCTATTTGCTTCAGTCAACGTTATAACAAGATATAAAGTGATATTATATCTAAGATATTTTTGAGTTATTACAAAATATATGCAGGTATCGTTGACAAAGTAAATACCCTAATTGTGGTAATTTTTTACCCAGATTTCGCAGAAACTGTTTTATCTGATAAGGTACTGTTGAGGCACAAATAAGCATAAATATTTATATACAGCTGTATCGCCGCGTTCTGATATATTCTTAGAATATGAGTAATTGTAAAGGCGTGGCGAATATCTTGTATAAATAAGAATTATTACGATATACCTGTATCTAAGTATAACTGATATTAATCTCACATCCAAGTAGCTCTACCTTACTACACATACATAATAATTACAACTTAATTTCGTTTGATTATCATGTCAAACACTGCTTTTTCACCCTAAAGAAGATATACATGTATGTATATATATATATATATAACGTGGTAATATTTTTCTTTATAAATTGGGTGTAAATAATATGTAAAGTGGGTGTATAATAATAAAATAAACAATGTGTTGCTTTGTAATTAAAGTTTATTCTTAATTTATCTTTATAATAATTTTTATATCTATCTACCTATCTATCTATCTGATTCTGACAGTTAATAATATTATCGGAAGTCTTTTGTTTTCTTCTTAGCGACGCATGCGACATCTGGTGGTAGAACTGTTTTATGTAGGTACTATTTGTAGGTACTTAATAAAATGTATAGGTAGGTACCTAGTTATTTTATTACATATATATATATATATATATATATATATATATATATATATATATATATATATATATATATATATATATATATATATTTATATACATATATATTTTATAACATAAATGTGGAATTGTTTAATTGGCTTTTTTTTTACGTAACTATTTTTTTTAATGTATTGTAATGTTTATTATTGTTAATGTAACTATTGTTTATTATATCATTTTTTATATGTAAGCTGTACAATTCCCGAATAAATAAAATAAATAAAATAATATCATAGTTTGAAACATAATCCAACTTCCTTTTTGCGCTATTTATCAATCTTCAAAAAATGCCTTATTTACTTAAAAAAGTCGTCGGTTTATCTCGAAGTTTTTGGCAAACATCTCACGCGAGGGATATTCTTAATCTTTCGATCGAATCCGAGTCTAAAATTAACGTATTAAATATCGATATTTATCTTTTTTGCAGCCTTGGCGCCTACGATATGAGCAAACAAGTAAGTCTCGATTATAGCTTTTTCTCAGAAAGATAAGCAGCCTGTTGAATATAACATCATTTCACACGTACACGTATTAAGATACTCAAAAAGTTAATCGGTTAGTTTAACCAACCGGTATTTAACTGATAGTGATGCAAATCTATTTTTATTTACATTTGTACCTCTAGAGTTCGGAGAAACGTTGGTTTTTGTCAAGACAAGATAATTATACAATATGACAAAAATACAACGATAAAATTTCAAATATGAAAAACATTATTCAATTTCTTGAATGTTTTTCGCAGATACTTTGTGGCACATTTTATAAACTTTATAAAATTAAACAACTTTGTTTCAACCACTTTTTTATTATTAGTACAGTAGGTTTTTGAGTGTGTGCTCCACTTTACGTATGCGTGCGCGGCTTCATACTGTTTTTGGGTAGTTGTTATTTGGAGTTGCTAGGCAATGCACAATAAAAATAACATTTAGAGTGTGTAGAAGTTTTTAGTAAAGGCATGTAATTAATTATGAGTATTTTAATGTTTTAGAATTTAATAAACCCTGATGTTGACAAGGTTCTTGTCGAAACCGGAAGGTTAAAGTGTACTTATAATAAAAAAGTGGTTAAAACGAAGTTGTTTAATTTTATAAATATAATTCAAACTGAAAATATACAATTTCCCCTCACAATGCATTAAAAAACTTGTATAAAAAAAAACTGTCTCTATTTTAGACGCTTTTACTGAAGGTAGATATGAGAAATACACCCCAATCACCCAGGCAAAAAAGGGAAAATAAAATTCAGGCATTAATAATTGTATTTAATTTCCATGTATATAGTTTGGGAATCCTATGGTAGACCGAGCTACGTCCGGAAAAGCCGTACAAATACCGGATCAGTGACAAGAGACGAATCTAAGGTTTCTCATGTCATGTCGGATGTCGTTAAGTACCAATCTGCTGCGACGTGACGGCAGTATTCTCAATACTAGATATTCGTATGTATTGGAATATTTCATCCACCTCTTCAACGTTTATGTAACCCTGGTATGTTAGTTCATAAATCATATTTTTCCTCTGACCGTCAGCTGCGCCCAATGGTGCATAGGGCACTGCATCAGGTAGTATGGAAATATTTTGACCAATAAACAAGTAGGCATGATGATCTGTCGCTTTAGGTGCCAGAACAGGGAAACATATTAGATTACTTCTATTATCAATATTTTTAGTAGAAGTTTGGTTAATAGGTAGGTACTATCAACGTTTCCCCAGTAATTAAATGTGCACAATTAAATATTACGGCTAATGCAACATGGTTGGTGTCCCAAAAATCTGCATTTAGATAAAAAATGACCCCTTCAATGATGAAAAAAACGCCGTAGTCGACAAATCCAACTTTGAGATGCTTATTGAAGTCAACTAACATTTAATGAATTAAAAGTCTTATATATTTTTAAATTTTGTTATGCATTTTTAGGATCGAAAAACTGAAATTTAAGTATGTCGTGATACATATAATATTATTGTTACACAACGCGTGCACAAATATAAGAATTTTTTTTAATTATTCGATTCCTACGCGTTGAAAAAATGCGGAATCTGCAAAATGCCAACATATCATTCAAGGTGATGAAAAAGTTGACTGTGGACGGTTCATTATTAATATGTCGCTGTTGCAAAATTCCACGAAATCATCGCAAGCCATCTATGTTATGTTGACCATAATTATTATAATGTGCTTCGATCTGTTTAGACGAATTTCGAAATATTTGCCGTAGGCGAAATTTGCATTGAAATTCTTTCGCAATGCTATTTCTGCACTATTCGAGGTGCTTAGTCTCTAAATAGACCACTTAATACTTAAAATTTAATTATCTAAATATTTGACTACCTTTTATGAGATTGAAATAACGATTCATCCATTTCTGATGACTCAATCGTTGGTTGGACATTGGTTTTTACATGATATATAAAAAATAAAGATTCGTAAGGAATGTGAGGTGTTTTTCGAAATAAAACTTAATCAGCTATTTTTTATTACTTTCATTCATAATAAATCTTGGTCACAACTGTCGTCAAGAAAAGGCGATTCAGTTGGCTTGGCCATGTACTCCGCATGCCTCCTGAGAGCCTTAATCAAGCTTGCCTCTTTTACAAGGCATCAGGTTCGCGCCGCCCAGGACGACCACTGCTGACAATTCGTCGGCAGTTCTCGTCAGAACTTCGGGACGCGGATCTGACTTGTGAGGATGCAAGGGAGCTGGCAGCCGACAGAAAAGCCTGGAGACAGTTTGTGGACTCCATATGCTCCACCTAGGGAGCGGATATGGTTATTATTATTTAAAATATATTAAATCTTAAAAAGTTTTTCACGGTTATTATTATTTATTATTTCATTCATAATATCAAACTAAGGATTAATACGTTTCTTTAAATGATGGTTCATTCTTAAGTTGGATAATCGGTTTTTAAGTAAAATTTTGATACATTTTAGATTTTAAAAACGTTTAATAGTATTAATTTTTATCCCTAAGCAATTTGTAAAATAATTTACTACATTTGATTCTACATTTCATTTCCACATCTAATTAACAATTAATTCTACATATCGCTCACTCCTTTCAAGAACATCATAAATAAAAAAATTGTAAATTTTCAGTTATGCATGGTTTTGGAATGCCCAGAAAATGTACTATATCCCAGCAACAGAAGCATATTTTTAACTTAATATTTGCCCGCTACAGGGCAGAAAGTGTTGTTTTTGCATTTTGAAGAAAAGGTATTGTTTAATTATTTTTTTAAATATACTAAATATTTTTCAAATGGAGAAAAAACCTTCAGATTTTACCTAAAGAGATATGTTGCACAGTAAAAAGGTCAATAAGAGGCTTAAATTTAATGGTTATACATTGTATTATATTTTTAAACATTAAAAACGTTCTCCTCAAAAATCAAGTTTTTTGATTTATGACGTTCTTGAAAGGAGTGAGCGATATGTAAAAATCTACAAATAAATTTTATAGCAAAATAATTACCATTTTTAGTTGTTGATAAATCTGCAGTGTGATTAGTGACGTTTTCGTCATTTATTGCTTTATCAGCGTTTTCGTTTGATTTTTGTAAATTTTAAAATGCCCCATAAATTACCGCGACCCGGATTTGTACGAGGACCCTAAAATAAAAGCAGTCCGCCCTCTCCGAGTCTGCCGTCACCCCGTATCGAACACGGACCGTTGGGATCACTAGACCGAGACGCGCCCACTGCGCAGACACCTGCCTCATCTACGCTATCGTTGTGTAGGTTCAGACATGTCTACGCGCGAACCATTTATTACGATTTTTTGTAAATTTAAATATGAGCACAAAAAAAACTATGAATTTTGGGATGGTAAAAAATAGTGATAACAAGAAAATTTCGTATGGTCAAATATTTAAAATACTTGAATGTGGACAGGTCAGGAGTCGGAATAATCAGAGGGTATGTATGGTACGAGGAGATACATGAATATGAGGAGAAAAATCTTTGCAAAAGCGAGAGTGTGGCGTGATGGTTTATATATATATATGTAATAAAATAACTAGGTACCTACCTATACATTTTATTAAGTACTTACAAATAGTACCTACACAAAACAGTTCCAGCTCACAATAAAACAAAAGACTTCCGATAATATTATTAACTGTCAGAATAAGATAGATAGATAGATAGATAGATATAAAAATTATTATAAAGATAAATTAAGAATAAACTTTAATTACAAAGCAACACATTGTTTATTTTATTATTATACACCCACTTTACATATTATTTACACTTAATTTTCAAAAGGAAAATATTACCACGTTATAAAACGACAATTTTGTTAAATGGAAATGGATTATGAAACATTAGATGTATTAAAACAATTACTACAATATGTTCGGAGTGAGAGAGAAAAATTAGAAGATGATCAAAGAAAACGATTAGAAGATAATCAAAGAAGACGTGGAAATCTAAGAACTAGTGATAAAATTAAAGATAAAAGTCCATGTAAGATTTGTGAAAATTTAAATAAGGGAACTCGATATCACTCTGAAGCAACGTGCTGGTTTAAAACAAAGGAGGATGATAAGATTAATAAAAATGAAGATTTACAAATTACACAGAAACAGTGCTTGAAGAATGAAAATAAAAATAATGTGAAAAAAATTTCTACAAAATATAAAATAAAATATACTCCAGAAAAGAAGAATTTCGAAGCAGATTGTGTGAGCAGGAATCCAGTATTAGAATCGAAGGAAAATGCAAATGAACAATTAAAAGTTGTAAATTTGGTTAAATTAGAAGATATTTTAAAAGATCAGAATAAAAATGAAGACATACAAATAACACAGAAACAGTGCTTGAAAAATAAAAATAAAAATAAAGTAGAAAAAACTTCTACGAAAGATAAAATAAAATATACTCCAGGAAAGAAGAATTTAGAAGTAGATTGTCTAAGCAGGAATCCAGTATTAAAATCGAATGAAAATGCAGATGAACAATCAAAAGTTATAAATTTGGTTAAATTAGAAGATACTTTAAGAGATCAGAATAAAAATGAAGGAATTCAAAAGAAAAAAACAAATGGATTGAAAAAAAACTGTGTCTACTTTAAAAGGGTCAAGAAGAAGAAAAAAAATACAAAAAAAAAGAAAGAAAAAAAGAACGGAAAAAAGAAAAAAAAAGAAAGAAAGAAAAAAAAACAAGAAAGAAAAAAAAAAAGAAAAAAAGAAGGAAAAAAGAAAGAAAGAAAAAAAAATTATCATATCACTAAACTTATACCAGTCCATTCACTACAAGAAGATGATCCGGAGGACGAGTGAAAATTTTACTATGAATTTTCATCCCCAAGGGGGGAGATGTAATAAAATAACTAGGTACCTACCTATACATTTTATTAAGTACTTACAAATAGTACCTACACAAAACAGTTCCAGCTCACAATAAAACAAAAGACTTCCGATAATATTATTAACTGTCAGAATAAGATAGATAGATAGATAGATAGATATAAAAATTATTATAAAGATAAATTAAGAATAAACTTTAATTACAAAGCAACACATTGTTTATTTTATTATTATACACCCACTTTACATATTATTTACACTTAATTTTCAAAAGGAAAATATTACCACGTTATATATATATATATATATATATATATATATATATATATATATATATATATATATATATATATATATATATATATATATATATATATATATATATATATATATATATATATATATATATATATATATATATATATATATATATATATATATATATATATATATCTACCTACCTACCTACCTCTGCAGGGAAGCGGCGTGATGGTTAGTTACTTTTTTAGTTATGTATATAAAGAAAAAAAATGAGATGGAACACATTTGTTTGACTTCCAAGTTTTGAGTAGAGTGGTTTTCAATCATGGGTAGAATAGTGAATGTTACACTTGGGTAAAATGATCAATAACCAGCCTGTGATAGGTCATAAGCCCTGTAAATACCTAGACTTTCATATTCATCTTAACCTATGTTGAGATGCCAATTTAAAAAAAAAATAAGTGGGGAAAACCCAGATTTCTGATCAAGTATTTGTACATACGCAGAATGCTGTGAAATTCAATATATTCTATTTTAATTCAAACCCTTATCCACACCCCAATGGAGCATAGGGCACTGCATTACATAAACGCAGTGTTATATTGATCGTTAACACACGAAGGAAAGGTGATCAGCCATCCGCTTCAGGTACCAGTCCAGGGAAATATTGAATAAATATTAGAGTGAAAAAAATCACTTAAATTTATCAGATCCCCCTCGGAATCGAACCCGGGACCTTCAGAACTGTAGCCGAGCGTGCTGACCATTACACTACGGAGGCGAACAATATAGTGGAAAATAAAGAGATATACATATAAGTATAAAGATGTGCATACATGTTTGCACATTATAATAAGTGATATTTATGCAGTACGCTACGAAACGGATGACAATTGAGGTGGATTGAGTAACTTGTAAATTCTGTTTGTGATATTGCGAAATGGTTGTCGACGATTGTTCTCGTACGTCCAAGGCGACGTTTAAGATATTTAAACAATGTTGACAGGTCGGTGGATACGCTGTCCAAACTACAATGCAAACAAATTATGTGAAATTTCAGTGGCTACTAGTTCTCAACTGCTAAAAAAGTTCTCAACTATTGTCGGGTTGTGGTCCCGTGGTTAGTGTCGCGGACTCTTGAGTCAGAGTTTCTCGGTTCGAGCCCACTTTACCACAATATGCTACCTTTTTCTGATAATGAGCCGCGAAGCCGGGTACATTTTTTATTATAAATAACTAAAAAATATAAATTTACTTAGTAAATACCAGTATTTCTTAAAATCTATTGTGACACATGTTTTACTGCTCCTTCTTCCTCTTTTTGTAGATCTGTTTGTGCCTCCGCATGTCGCTCTTGGGATATTGACTCCCAGCTCGGCTGTCCAAACTTAAAACACAGTGAGGGACATTTTTTTGTAGTACGTTTTCTTTTCATTTTTGGACTAAGTAGAATCTACTTAAAAATGCAAAAAAAAGTCATACAAAAAAATGTTCCTTACTGTGTTTTGAGTTTTTCCACCTTTTAGGAGGTTTTTATGCATTCCGCAAAATTTTCAAACAGCGCAATAAACACAAAAATAGTGGTTTTTAACATTAAAGTTTAAATTAAAAACTCATAGATATTACCACAAATTAACTGCCGAATCAATCAATCAATGAAGTCAAATATTAGTTTTAATTCCTACAAATGTTTTGCGCCAACGTACATAAAGATTCGTTTGGTAAATAACTAAAAAAATAAGCATACAAAAAAAAGGTTTCGATGACTGAGCTCGACAAATTACTTACATACACCTGCAATTTTTATTGTGTTTGAAAAATAATCATTGAAACATACACAAGGACAGGTAGGGAAAAGGTAGGTATGTAGCAGAAACAGGAAATTAAAAGTTTACATGTTTGGATACTTCCGAAAGGGTGGAGGTGTGTGTCGAATAGGGGTTGTTTGAATTAAACATACAGTAGGGGTGGTAGGATTGTTTTGAAACGAAACGAAAATCAAAAGCAATCGAGATTTACTAAAAAAATACTGGATATATATATATATATATATATATATATATATATATATATATATATATATATATATATATATATATATATATATGTATATATATATATGTATATATATACACATATCTATTTTAAGTTTTACTCGGTAAAAACAACAATTGTGGTAAATAAATAAATATGAAGTGGTATTTACCAAGTAAAACTCAATAAAAATGGATTAATTTTATCACAAAACAACTGCCAAATCAAGAAATAAAATTATATATATATATATATATATATATTATATATATTTTTCAATATTTTTATTTTATTTTATTTTTTACATTTTTTATTATAAATAACAAAAAAATATAAATTTACTTAGTAAATACCAGTATTTCTTAAAATCTATTGTTTAATGAGATGTTTATGTTTGATGAGATGTCAAAAAATAATATGAAAATAACTCCTGTAATTGGAGATAATCCAGATTTTGTGAACAAGTATTTGGACACACTCAAAATGTTATATTTTTCCAAATTATAATTATATTTACTCGCATTAAGTACAGTAAAGATAACCACATAGTCATTACATTACTCGACGATTTTAAGAGGGTATAGTACAAAATGTTATTTTACTTTTTACATTCATTAAAAAAAAAATCCCTATTTTGTGCTCTATGTAAAATGTTATTTGAGTCGGTTTTGAGACGCAGATGGCTTTTCAATAAGCGCCTAAAATACACACAGGAGTCTAAGGAGTAATTACGATAATTATCTATTTAGATGTAAATAATTTTTAAAATAGTCAAATTCAAATAGGTAGATAAACACAAAAATTTAAGGGATGCGGATAATCCACTTAAAAGTTGTCTTTAAATTTATTTATTTAAACCATCATCCGCACCCGATGGTGCATAGGGCACTGCATCATATAAACGCAGTGTTATTTAACTCATGAAGGAAAGGTGAGCAGCCCTCGGCTTCAGGTACCAGTCCAGAGTTTTATGAAATAAATTTTTGAGTGACAAAATATTGATGAATATGAGTGTAGTCTTTTTTAGTTAGATTAAAATAGAAGGAGAGGAACCGTTTAAAATCGAATTCAGGATTTAGAAAAGGGTGGGGCTGAACGGAAATGGAAGTAGAAAGAGAGGGTGGAACGGTTCCGGTTGAAAGGAGAGAAGAGAGGGGAATGTGAGAGACTTAAAGTCCACACATTAGTATCTTGGTTATTTTTTGTATAGCTTCCATAATCGATTGGGACGCAGAATGGTTTGGAAGCTTGTAAGAAGTGATGTTATTGGAGGAAAATGGAAAAGATTATGAAATATATTTCATCTACCGTACACCACTCATGTATAAGACATTAGTTTCAGGCCATTCTCCTTATAACATACGAAATTATAAATACAATGCTTCAAATAATGATTAAAACGACTCACAGCAACATCAAATCGGTTTTTATCAGAGAAATTCAACATTATAATACACGAGGACATAATAAAATACATGTGGACCGATACATAACTAAATTTGAAGTAAGCTCATTACAATATATTGCCTATACCCAAATTAACAAGCTGCCTTGCATGTATAAAATAGAACCCAGTCAGGGATCCAAAATGAATGAAATGAAAAACTACTTTATGGAAAGATATTTGTGTTAGTAATAAGTTGTATTTTCTCATTTGTTTCCTATAAACATGCTTCTTACCTTATGTTTTTTTATATGCCTATTTACTATACCCATTTATGGTTTTTTAATTTACATTTAACCTTGTGTTTTCTTATTTGTTTTTCTTTTTAACCTTAATTCCATGTTTCAAAATGAGTAATGGAAATTATTCATTGGGAATATTATATATTTGACTAATGTTTGTAAAAATAAATACATATAATTATCCGGGTTGGTTCGCTTATGTTTAACGACTCGAAATGGTGAAGTGCTTGGTTGCCATGGTTACGTGATTATCGGTGAGGTTCGGAACAGAGAGGTGGTGAAATTGACGCTATAGGAAGTTGACCACCTGATCGATATACCAAATGTCAACCGGATGAGGTCTTCAACCTGCGGAAACCAGTGAAAATTTATACCAGGGGCGCATAAACAGCAGGAGATAGATTGTATTTCAAAACGAGTAAATTCACTCCATGAAAGATGATATCAAAGAAATAAATTTTACAGGTACCTTGGGGTAAAATTGATCGATAAAATAGTTGATTCCTTAGTAACCTAATATATCCAAACCATGTACAATTCTATACAAAATTTCAAACATTTATCTAAAAAGTAATTCATATATATATGTCAAAATCTAAAATAAAAACACATACTCACATGGTAAATAAAACAAGGCATCAGTTATACATGAGATTTTGTTCTTTAAAAGTATCAAAACTATGTATGCTAAATATATTTTTTTTCATAATATTAATATTATTTTTTTCCATGTAGTACCTGTTTATTTATTTTGTACTATAAATAATTAGGTACATACGTTTTTTATATAGGTTTTTTGTGTGAGAGGCTTTTTTAACGAGTCGCTGAGTTACTAAACGCGCATTAAATAAATTATATGATTATGAAAACGTTTAAGGGTCATAATTTATTACATTCGTTAAATTAAATATTAATTTTCCTGTTTAAAATTGACAAATTTAAAAATGCATTATTAAGAACTAATTAGGCGCCCAAAAGTGGTTTCGCAAAAAAGTAATTTATTTATTTTCTCCCCCTCGAAATAGCAAGTTATTCAGACCTGTCCAGAACGCCGATAATACCAGGGCGACAGGTGCTATCGAGAGGTACGCCAGTTCCGACCACGAGTGGTTTCTAATTCATTATTCATACGTTTTCCGTTGAACTCTGCCTGACAGTGTATCGGTTCCCAACACATCCACACGGCTCAGATCGATTTATGCTACCCTGGTAAGTGACTCGGTTCAAAGTGAATTTACTTTTTTTGGAAAGGATGGTTCGTGAGGTGATGCCATGTATATGTAATAGCAACACGACTGTAAGCATTAAATACACACAAAGGGTTCAAGAGATAGTGTTTAAATACAGACATTTTATGCTAAATACGTGAACACGTGCATTTTGGTGTAGATATACGGGCGGAAGACAAAACGCCATTTACAGTTTATAATAGTTTCACTAACTAACATAGAATAATTAAAAATCTATTAAAACATCCTTACATAAGTCATTTCTTTAATAACTAACATGTGGGTCACTTGTAATGTTTTTACTTGGTTCGGAAAAATCTATATGAAAAATTAATAAGTTTAATGCTATCCACGAAAGAAATTTCGGTAAAAACGACAACTCATGGTATTTTGTTCTTAGAATACTCATTTACTGTATTCGTTTAATTTAATAATAGATTTACAAATAGATAAATAAAATAAAAGACTGACATTTTTCACGAAATTATTACGAAAAGATTATATTATTTGATAATGAAAATTATTTATGTCAAATTTAAAACAATAATCTGGGTTAGTTAAAACACATTACATGAGCATTCATCAGCGAAAATTGTGATATTACATGCGTGCATATAAATGAATAATGGTTTGCAATTAGTTGTCTAAATACTAAAAAAGGTCGATTGCTTCTAATATATGATGACCACACACATAATATAAAATTAAACATAAGAAAACAAGAAGATGCCACCAATTTTTCGTTTTGTGAAATCGTGTTAACCTTCTCTTTAAAATACCAGGGTATCACGAAAGGTTAATGAGGAAATTAAGTGCGTCTACGTACTGTGGTTGAATATTAAATCGGACTAATTGTTTTTAGAATGAAAAAATATGTGGAAAACAAGTATAGGGATATTATTTTTTGACATCTCATCAAAGATAAAGAAGAATATGATAGTCTGGGCATTTACGGGGCTAGCGACCGTTATAGGCTGGTTTAAGTGATCACTTTACACATGACATTCACCAATTCTACCCATGATTGACAACTACGCTACTCAAATTCTTGGAAGCTCTATATATATATATATATATATATATATATATATATATATATATATATATATATATATATATATATATATATATATATATATATATATATATATATATATATATATATATATATATATATATATATATATATATATATATATATATATATATATATATATATATATATATATATATATATATATATATATATATATATATATATATATATATATATATATATATATATAAATATATGAACCAATTTCGAAACATTGTTCTTGAATCACTAGAATTTTACATATTAGAGAGATCTATTGGTAAGATGAAAAGAAGCTTTTTATTGAGCAGAAACTCTTTTATTAGTATGTGAGGTCCGAATCCTGGATTATAATCATATATGTACATGAGGAACGCCAGAAAATATCATTTTCATCAATATTATTTTAGCTTATAATTTGACCAGTTTATTTTATATACAACATTTTGAATGTGTCCAAATACCATTTGGACACGCTCAAAATGTTGTAAATATGATATAATATGTGTTTTTATATGGTATAATATAATACATGTATAGTATATAATATATTATATAATATATGTTTTTCTGTTTAAATTACTAATTATGGTTGGATTTTTTATTTTTCTTCACCTCATTAGCTTAGCCCCGAGATCTTCAAATACCAGGGCAGCATGAATGCGAAAGGTCAACCACAACCGCCAGACAATGCATGACGCAGGAATTATACAATGGTGTGCGTACAGACTCCCTTGTAAACTAAACGTCCCCCGAGATAAACTTACCTCTCCGCGCTATATGTCGCCCTGTGACATTTTCTCGTAAATACCAAGGGTGTAAATTCAATAGAAGGTTTCTAAATGAGATGTGCCCGAAAGGGCATTCAATACCTTACTGAAAATAGTATTTATATCTAAATCATCCATATCTTTCTTTGTTTATTATATTTTATTTTATTTTTAATCAAAAGAGAAACGTTTTTTGTTATTTACAAAAATACTTCAATTTCATACTATTTCTGTGAGCCTTAGCGGCTCATTATTAGAAATAGGTATCAAATTGTGGCAGAGTGGGTTCGAACCGAAAAACTCTGACTCAAGAGTCCGCGACACTAACTACGAGACCACAACCCGACACTCCGAAATATGTTAGTGTATAAGGCACTTCTTAAATCAGTTGGTTTAATTGAATTCTTCCCAGTTATCAGACCAGGGATGCATATCTACCAAGATGGTATTTTTTTTTACTTTTCAATTGTTTGATGTTTTATTCTGTACTTTTGTATGTTTTAAATTAGTTTGTATTAAAAAAATAGCTACTGGATTTATGATTTATGTTATTATTCAAATTTTATAAATATCAATAAAAATGTATTGAAAATCTGGTGCCAAATATATGGGATTTTAATCGGGATCGTGTGAATTAAAAATACTTTTAGGTGTTTTTAGGTTACGTTTTAAGTGTTTTATTTTATAACCTTTTCACCCAGTTGTCACAGCAAATTGTAAAGAAATGTCAGTAATTACGCATCGAATAGAATTGAAGTAATGTTTACAAAAATTATATACGTATACTCTCCAAATGGAAACTGCCAGACATGCATGGCCACGAATGAAATCGCCAGAGGCGTTCACGAGATATCAACACTCGTACATAACATCGCAGGCACACTCATGGGCTCAATGTGAAAGTGAATTTTATGATAAAATTACTCAAATGGAAAAAATTTATATTTGCCATTACGTTTTGCCTCTCAAAATAATAACGCACGTGAAAAATGCTACAAATTTTATGCGCAACAGATATTTGTTTTTTTTTTTATTTATTTTTTTTTTTTAAAGAGAAGTAGTTGTGTTTTTTATTATTTACAAAAATACTTCAATTTCATGCTATTTTTGTGAGCCTGAGGGGCTCATTATTTAAAATAGGTGTCAAATTGTGTTAGAGTGGGTTAACACCGAGAAACTCTGACTCAAGAGTCCACGACACTAACCACGGGACCACAACCCGACACTCATGTTGTTGATACTCATTATGTTGCTGTTGCTACATCAACATTTCGGCTGTCCAAACTTAAAACACAGTAAGGGACATTTTTTTATAGTACGTTTTTTATGCATTTTTGGACTAAATTGAATCTACTTAGTCCAATGCAAAAAAAACGTACTATAAAAAATGTACCTTACTGTGTTTTGAGTTTGGACAGCCGATTTGTCAAGATGACATTTGTAATATATGAATATTCGAATAATCATTGTTCACATTGGTAACTAGTTATGTGACGTTCTTAGTTTTTTTGTAGTAAAAAAGAGAAATATTTGTGTTTTTATTATTCACACAAATATTTCAATTTCATACTATGTATTTCTGTAAGCCTAAGCAGCTTATTATTATAAATATAAAAATATATGGAAATATTTAGTTATAAAGCTGATTTTTGTGAATCTCATAAAAAATTTGAGAGCAGATGTCCGTGAAAGCCGAAAGTCCGTTATCTAAAAATATGTTTAAAATAAATAAAAACTTTAAAAAAATATGAACACGTTTTTAGATATAATAAATAATATTGTAATATTAATAATATTACAATACTATATAATAAATAATTATATAGTATTGGAATGGCGCCCAAGAACTGGCAAACGAAGCATCGGCCGACCCCCTACAAGATGGACTGACGATATAAGAAGAATAGCGGGAGTGAGCTGGATGCGGAAGGCGGAGGATCGAAGAGGATGGAGACTCATGCGGGAGGCCTACGTTCAACAGTGGACGGACACAGGCTGATGAAGATGATGATGATGAACTAATTTTGAAGCATGGTTCTTGAATCACTAGAACTTCACTAGAGACATAGGTGAGATGATTTTAATCCTTGTATAATTAAATAAATTTTACCACAATGATCATATTCCCGAGCAGACAATGATAATCAATTTCAAAAAGAAAAAAAAAACAAGAAAAAATGAAAAAAGAAAGATTACTTCCGTTCAAAATTCAAACGCTGCCGATAAAAAGCGCGCGGAGGAACAACTTCAAGAGAGATACATATAAAATTTATCAAGTAGGCCCGAGAAAGTACAGTAGAGTGTGTAAAATTTACAAACGAGTAAAAAAAATCACTCATTCGCTAAGTATAATATTTTTTATGCGTTTATAATCGGGAACTTTTTGCGATTGGTCGCGCTTAGTTAGTTAGTGGTCTTTTTCGGATATGCAACGAAGCGGGAAATGGTAAATTAGTCCGGCTGCGGCGGGAAACTGACTGTCAACATGAGCTCCTCACGCAGCGGCCATCTTTTATTTTGGACTTTTCCCAGAGATGGTCAGCGGTTGACAGGGTTGCCATAACAATAAAAATAATATAATATTAGGGATTATTTGTCCATATTATCAGATCATTTTTTATTACGAAAAGATTGCCTGAAAATCGTAGGGGTTCCGGTTATCGATTCTGAATCGATAAGTAGTTTAAAATTGTCAAAATCGTTAAAAATAATAGTCCAAATATCAAGATTCAGTACTACGTAGTAAAAACGTTAACTTCGTCAAAAACGTCTAGCACGCTGTTCGTCACGAGCAATGTTTAGTAATGCGTGTGTTGTTGTTAGGTTCAACAGATGGCGCTGCCATTGCCGTCAAGAAAGGTGTTTAAAAAGTTTTGTTACCGGTCAAGGACATTTATTTATATAACTAACTAACCATCACGCTGCTTCTCCACAGGTGTAGGCAGAGAGAGGCGAACGTCAAACTACTGTGTCTTTGCAAACATTTTTCGCCTCTTCCACATTCACGCATCTATTTATACATAGCCGCAGATTATTTCGACTCCTGACCCGACCGCTTTCAAGTATTAAGACATACCTGATCATATTATAATATATATTTATTTATACTACAGTTTTTTATTTTGTTTTTGATTGATATTGGTCATCCCTGCTCCGTTCCCCGTGTCGGCACTCCGCAGGGGAAGGCAGTGAAGCGAGAAGACGCCCGGACAAGTAGGTACTTGGCTATCTTCCTACGTTCCCACTTGGCTACCTACTCACCCACTAACTGCCCACATATCCTCCGACCCCCCTCCCCGACCACTTTCCTCCTCGACGCTTCTGTACTCCTGGCAATCCGCAGACAAACACACTCGCAAAAGTATTTTATTATTATTTTTTAGTCTGTAAAAGTATCTCTGCATATTATTTCTTTGACATCTCAACAAAGATGAAGAAGAATATGGAAGTCTGGGCATTTACGGGGCTGACGACCGTCATAGGCTGGTTTAAGTGATCACTTTACACACGTGTAACATTCACCAATTCTACCCATTATTGACAACCACACTTCTTCATCTTTGATGAGATGTCAAAGAAATAATATGAAAATAACTCCTGTAATTGGAGATAATCCAGATTTTGTGAACAAGTATTTGGACACACTCAAAATGTTGTATCTCTGCATACTTTTCATACATTTATCATGCTGTCTTTTCCCGTAAAATTTTCAAAAGAAGAGTAGATATAACTGGAAATAATGACGTAGGTACCTAAAAGAAGCTTGAAGTGTAAAATTATCATCAATTTGTAATTCCTTCCTTATGATCATCAATTTGTAATTTATGTTTTTTTAATGTTCAAGTACTATCTACCTTCTGATTGCAAACAGCTGTGTATGGTATCAAACATTTTGACCAATATTACTAGTCTGTTTTTGGTACGTTGGAAGATATGGATTTTTAGCAATAAGCACGCCAATGTTTTATTAATTTGTTTTCTGTACATGAAGTTTAAATATAATAAAAAAATAGTAAATAATAGTTTGTAATTAGCGCATGTCATTTCTTACAGGCACTCCCTGGCCACCTCCTCGACGCTTCTCCTGACAAAAGTTTTTTATTATTATTGTGTTTAGCCAGCAAACGTATCTCTGTGTAGGTAGGTACTTGTCATCAATTTATCAACTGTCTTTTTCCGTAAAATTTTCAAAAGAAGATAATAAAGTCCGAATAACTGAAAACAATGACGTAGGTAATCGAAGCTCGAAGTGTTATAGCTGTTAATTAGCACATGTTATTTATTAAAGAGACCACCTCCTCGACGCTTCTAAGCTCCTAGCATTCCACAGATAATACACTCGCAAATTTTTATTATAGATTTTTAGTCAGCAAATGTATCTCTGTTATTTATTAGCTGTCTTTTTTTAGTTATGTATTTTTATTTTATAAAAAGAGAAATATTTGTGTTTTTATTATTCACAAAAAAATACTTAAATTTTATACTATTTCTGTGAGCCTACGCGGCTCATTATTATAAATATGTGTCAAATTGTGGTAGAGTGGACTGTGACCCAGGAACTCCGACTCAAGAGTCCGCGACACTAACCATGGGACCATAACTCGATACTTTTTCCATTTTTTTTAAAAAGAAGACAATTAAGTCCGAATAACTGAAAACAATGACGCAGGTAATAGAAGCTCGAAGTGTTATAGTCGGCGATTAACGCACTGCGAAGGTGATTTCTTGAAGGGCATGTAGCATAACGCTATTATCTACCGAAGAACGTGACGCGGGTGCAAAGTTGTGTGTAACTCTCCTACTGGCTTATCGGAACGGTAAATTTACGACTGATCGGAC
The DNA here is from genome assembly GCF_059751285.1 of Brachycentrus maculatus. Classification (NCBI taxonomy): domain Eukaryota; kingdom Metazoa; phylum Arthropoda; class Insecta; order Trichoptera; family Brachycentridae; genus Brachycentrus; species Brachycentrus maculatus. The sequence continues at coordinate 1,061,372 of NW_028281092.1, forward strand.
GCGTTAGTAAACTGCAGCTTGTTTGAAAATGCTCCAAGAAGGTAAACCATTTGTGAGTTTTGACATTTTTTTAGAGGGGGAATCGCTATCTAGATAATTTAGTAAAAGTTCAGTAAGGAAGCTGGAAGTATCTCTACGTACAATTTAAAGATTTTTTTCTCTTTTTTTAACTTTACCTTCTTAAAAACCCTTTACCTTTCTTCTTCTTCTAACTAACTAACTAACCATCACGCCGCTTCTCCGCAGGGGTAGGCAGAGAGAATAGAACGCTACACCACTCTGTCTTTGCAAACATTCTTCACCTCTTCCACGTTCATGCATCTCCTCATACATATTCGCCGATTATTACGACTCCTAACCTGACCACTTTGATCGTGCTATGTTTTTCTGTGTCTTCCTCTGCTTCTTTTCATAATTACTTCGCCTCGTAAATTTGTTTTACCAATAAAAATTAAAGTACAATTTAAATTTGTTTTGTAGATTCTTGTTCTTCTGCTTTTTTAAAATGTTTTTTCACCCTTCCAGATCACTCTAGCCAGTGTCAAGTTATTTTTTGCCTTTCAATAACTCTTTTCTTTTTTAAACCATGTATTTAATTCCAATGATTTCTTTTAGTATGTACAAAAACGACGTTTTCATAAAAATATTAAATTACGTTAAATGTTATCTGTTTTTAAAGAAAATTAAGTTGTCGGGTATTGAATACAGAGCCTTAAGCAAATAAATTCTAACCAAATTCTCACGACGTTTAATGCTATTTTAATTGAAATATGGACGATATTTTGGATTCAGCGGTCTACATTTAAATGGCGCAAATACAAAAAAATTTGGCGTCATAGCTTTTTGACGTCATTAGCATGTTAAAAAATCATCCATTAAGATCCGTTGCATGGTCTCTATTATGGCAAAGCATATGGTATGCAAACGAGGGAAGATACTGGAATGTGTTTAATATCATTGCAAATACGAACAAGATAATCTTACATGGAAATATGGGTCACCAATACCTACTTTAATAAAATAAAAATGAATTAAAACATAGACACTGACCCTTTTAAGGCTTATCAAATTATTGCATACATGAGTTAAAGAAACAATTTGATTTTTATAAAAAAACGAATAATGTTTTAAACTGTATGAAATCCTAGAACAGGAAAAAAGCTATTGAAGCGCCTAGAATAGGCAATCTGTAATACATCAAAAGTTTGTGATAATAAAGATTTTTTTAATATATAAAAGTATTTTGCTTGTAATGTCAGTACCGTATGTTCTGCGCGTCATTATAGTGCATAGAGTACTGTATTATATTTGTCATATATGAAAACAAAGGCAAAGATATTTATCGTATAGGCTGGGTCAACAAGTACCTACATAATGATTACAAAAATTCTTCGCCCCCATAGTATAATGGTCAACACGCTCGGCTACCGTACTGAAGGTCCTGGGTTTAATTTCCAGGGGGAGGGTGGAATAAATGAGCGATTTACTCAATCAAATATTTCTTCTATATCACCCTGGACTGGTACCTAAAGCGGAGGGCTGATCACCTTCCCTCCATGTGTTTACGATCAAGATAACACTGCATTTATATGATGCAGTGCCCTATGCACCATTGAAGTTTGAAGAGTACTTATATTTATTATATAATTATAATTATGTATATACATACATTGTCCGCCTCCGTAGTGTAATGGTCAGCACGCTCGGCTACCGTTCTGGAGGTCCCGGGTTCGATTCCCAAGGGGGGTAAAATAAATATAAGTGATTTTTTCACTGTCATATTTATTCAATATTACCCTGGACTGGTACCTGATCACCTTTCCTTACACTGCGTTTGTATGATGCAATGCCCTATGCACCATTGAAGTTTGAAGAGTACTTATATGTATTATATAATTATATTTATGTATATACATATATCTATATATATATATATATATATATATATATATATATATATATATATATATATATATATATATATATATATATATATATATATATATATATATATATATATATATATATATATATATATATATATATATATATATATATATATATAAACATACACCTATCTATCTGTGTATCTTTACTTTGAATTTCATTGCCATAATTCAATTTAAATAACGTCGTTATTTGTGACAAAGTTGATAGAAAAAATTACAAATGTCTACTTAAAAGTTTTATAATCTCAACACGCGCATCACGACAGCCCCATCTCATGATAATATTCGCACTCCATTTGGGTATACTACAATATATTACATACCGCTATATTCAGAGAAAGAGACATTTAATAAAAACAGATTATTGCCGAGCAAGGCACGACTTTCGTTTTACACCTCACAGAAATGGCGACATCTACACGTATGCACAGAGCGGAACCTCTAGTATAACGTAAAATGTAAGATAGGTTTCCCATTGATAACGCGAATCGTAAAATTAAACGGGGAAAAGGCAAATAATGAATATCTCTTTACAGGTATCAAAGAACCGGGGTCGGTTGTTATACCAACAGATATTGCGAAAACTCGACGATTCTCAAACCTTTTTTGTATTCTGTTGATTTATTCGGCAGTCATTTTATGGTAATATATATCCATTTTTATTTTCACTTGGTAAATACAACTATTTCTCAAAATACATTTTAACACGTGTTTCTATATTCACGGTACACCGCTGTGTTTGAAATAGATTTTAAGAAATAGCGGTAATCTTTGTATTTGTTTTATGATAATTATATTACATTAATTAATTTATGATGATTATGTATCTTTGTTAAAAATATGTGTAAACATCTTACTTATCTGTTTTATAAATAAAAAAGAACCAGTTTTATTTTTTAAATGCTATTTCTCAGTTGGTTGATATCTACCTTAATTTACTGCAGAAAACTAAAGAAAATATTTTCTAAAAAATAAACGCAGGGAATTCATTACTTTTTTAGAATTATTATTGCTGAGGATTTTTTGATGTTTTCATTTTATTTCATTAAAACATAAAAAATTTAGTACACATATATAGTAAATCTTCCTTTCATTAAATTAACGATCAAGATAACACTGCGTCGCTACGATGCAGTGCCCTATGCACCATTGGGTGCAAATAAGAGTTAAAAACAAAACAAAAAACAAACACAGATGTTTAAGTACATCGTGAATGTTCTAATAATAACTATTGAAAGAATAGTCTATAAGTTTACCATCTATACATTTTCCACTCATATGTTTTTTTTCCACAATTATTGGCGCCCCTCTTAAAATCTCGCGCGCGGCATTTGGAGAACTTCTGACGTAACTCTAGCGTTTCTCGCCGCGTCACGATTTTCGCTTCTGGCAACCCCGCCGCCCTTTCCTTTCTTTCGAATTCAGAACGGAAACCAAGATGGCGACCGAGAAAAAAAGAAAAGAAGAGCGTTCGCCCGCAATTCATCACCCAATCATCCATCCACCAATCACAATGCGTACCAGGCCGCCAGCTTGGCACCTTTGAACGGCTATTTCTCGAATAATAATTAATTTGAAAATTCGGAAAGCCGGGGTTGGGAGAATAATGGATCGGCTCGCTTTTGTGGTACCCTGGTATCGAGTTCGGAGAAATAATGATATTTATTCACATAGTTACCTATCTATCTACTTACAAGGATAGCCATAGATTTGAAGAATGTGAAACGATGAACCAGGATTCGATAAGTGGTGAGGGTATATTGCAAAGAATTGTCATGGAAAAAATAAAAAAAGGAGCATCTTATGGTCTTAGAAAATGAAAGAGTAATTCTATGTACCTACTTTGATTTAAAAGCCTTCCGGGTTTTGTAACCGGGTTTTGTCGGTACCAACATCGTCTTACTGGTGTCGGTAACGAAAGAAACCCGTCACTAGTCAAATAAAATATATATGGAAAAAAGTAAAAAGTTATTATTTTATTATATAAAATGCAGGTCCATCAAGAAATATCAGTAAAAAATCTACTACTATTATTATTATTATTATTATTATTATTACTACTACTACTACTACCATCATGCCACGTAGGCAGAAAGAAAGGAACGCCACACTCTTCTGTCCTGACATACACTCCTCGCCTCCTTCACATCCGTACATCTAAATTGTATTGTAAAAAATCTAAATTGATTATTATATGTAGTTAGGCATGTTTTTTTTTTAACTGGACAAAAAAAACAACTACATACTTTTAATTCTATTTATTTCATAATAAAAACAGTATTTAGTGGTTTAATGATGGCACCAAGAAACGTCAGTACAAAACCTAAATGTTTTTAACAATACAAGACAGCTCTTAGCTTTTCACATTCACTGGGTTGTAGCTACATATATATCATCGATATATATATATACATATATATATATATATATATATATATATATATATATATATATATATATATATATATATAGTATATAAATATATATATATATATATATATATATATATATATATATATATATATATATATATATATATATATATATATATATATATATATATATATATATATATATATATAAATATATATTCTTCTATACTGCAAACATCTAGATAAAATGAACGCATTTTCAACATGAACGAACGCATGAATGAACGCATATGACATTACAATACATACCTTTAGAATTAAGTACAGAACATTTTTTGCTAACTTTACAATGACAAAACCAGTTTTTTCTTATCGGCCAGGAGGCCATTAACTATAAACTGGGCGAAAATAAATAATACCCATAGAAATTAACCTACAAAGATAACACCGGTAGGTGGGAAGGTATTATCTAATGCGTTTCTTCTTGAAAATTCACACAGCGCGTTTTTCCTACCACCGCTATGCTAGAATAACCCTTTGGTGGTCGTAATGTATCTATAATACAAGTATTCAAAAAAATATATTTATAAGTTTCCTTAGAAAATTCTCCTTGCCTACTATGTACAAGGATTTATAACATATTTAGTTTATATGTCTTAAAAATGACAGTGGATGTGTATAGTTCGTAATAAATTAATAAGGATGGTCACTAAAAATAATACAAAAGATACAACAATACAAAAGACACAACGGATTCATATCTTCTCGTATCAATCATAAAACGAGTATTATATTATATATATTACGGATAATGCTGGAGTAAACCTACGTTTTTCCGGGTTTACTTAGCTTTACCCAATTCCGTTGGGTAAACTTCGAAGTAATAATAATAATAATAAAACCCTTATCCGCACCCCAATGGTGCATAGGGCACTGTGTCTTATAAACGCAGTGTTATCATGATCGTTTTACACATGAAGGAAAGGTGATCAGCCCTCCGCTTCAGGTACCAGTCCATGGTAGTATTGAATAAATATTACAGTGAAAAAATTACTTATATTTATTTTTACCCCCCTTGGGAATCGAACCCGGGACCTCCAGAACGGTAGCCGAGCGTGCTGACCATTACACTACGGAGGCGGACTTCGAAGGCTCACATAAATAAAATTGAATTCGCAGTTTACCCGTGTACACCCAGGTCTACTCTGAAAATGATAATGTTAGAAAATCCAAATTATTGATGACATACAGTTTTATTTCAATAATTTAAAGACGTAAAAAATGATAAAATTCGTAATGTCTGTGATGTTAAACGATGAATGATGTCTTTTATATCGATTTCAATAACATATGTAATTGAAAGCGAGCAAAATGATTTTACTAAGAATAAAAAAGTTTGACGACGAAAGGCGTTGGCAGAGATTCTAGCAAGTCTAACGTCCAGGAAATTAAAGCTGGGTAGGTAGCTACCTACCTACCTACGTGCTAGCACAATCCGACCCTGCATTTTCCTGGAAGACCGCCAAAATTCGTAACGATTCGACCGGCCCGACTGTCATCTTGCATTATATCATCAGCTACCCACGCCCGAGATGGCGGGCCGCGATTGGTCCGGACACTAGTACTCGCGTCTCTCTCTCTCCCGCGGGAACTCCCGTCAGGAGAGAAAGAGACGCCCGTCTCCTTCCCCCCAGAAGGATTTCAGACCTGAGTTCTGTCTCTGTCCTGAGGGATTCGAGGTTGGTGATCCTCTTCTCTTTCGCGCTCGCGGTGGGAGTTCGGAATCACGTGTTTGCGTCTCTCTCGCACGGTCGTTACACCTCCAGACGTCCTTTATCTCGACAGAGGGCAAACGGAGATGGACTCTCGGCAGACGAAAATTGAAATACATATATGTATTGTTATGCGTTTAAAGCCAAGTAATCGTTAAATCACAACCTTATTTTCTCTAAATCCAGCTAACATTTTACGTAAACGATTTTTTTTTTCTGGAAACATCGCTTTTGCCTTAGATAAATAAGTTTTTCTTTGAAATAATTATATGGTTTTGAAAAGAAAAGGGTTGATATTTTTTCTATATAGTAAGTATATAAAAAAAAGTATCCAATATAAATTCTTTAAAAAAAATCGAGAAAAAGGACACGTCGAGCCCCGAGTGGTTCTGCGCGTTCAGATTTGAACGCTTGGGATCTGGGCCTTTTAACTGATTTATTCATCTAAAATTTTCACTTAGAAACAAGGAATTTAGCTGAATTTGATGAATGTCATACTTTGCAGGAGCCATATTCACCCTAAATATTGCTTTAGAAGTTCGAAACCTCAAAAATGGTGGTTGCCGCGAAATTACCAAAAAAAATATTTTAATATAGTATCTAAAAGAGCTGTGTATTCCAGACGAATTGGTGTATACTCTCATGATAGATCATTTCCACTATCTTTTTTTTTACCACTTCATTCACAGTGAAGCGCCCTTGAGGTAGTATTTTACGAAAATGGCCCTATATAAATTATCCAAAATAATAATTATTATCATTAATAAAGTGATTGTGAAAATCTTTGTTAAAACGCGATTTTTGACCATGTGATATTTGGAGCGTATTTTTTTATCCCTCGAATAAATGACCTCTTTGATATTTGGTGCTTTTTTGTATTCTATAAAATCGTTCAAATTTAATTATTTATTTATTTAATATTACCCTAGACTGGTCCCTGAGACGCAAGAGTGATCACCATGCCTTCATGTAAGTAACAATCAAGAAAACACTGCGCCAATACGATGCAGTGCCCTATGCACCATTTGGTGCGGATAAGGGTTAGAAGAAGAAGAGGAAGAAGAAAAAGAAGAAGAAGAGATATTCGTAACATTGTTCTATTTTTAAATCCCTGACCCTGCTCGGCCCCCGTCACGGTGCGGCGCGCATGCCGAGATGCCCGGAGCACAAAAGATGAGAGGAGATAGGAGGTAAGATGTACCTGCACACATCCCACATACAACCTGAATACCTAATAAGTGAGTACCCGCTGTGATATATAAAAATGTACATTTATTTACCCGGCGCGCAGAACCGGTCCGAGCCTTGGTGGAGCAAATCGGACAGTCGCCATCGGGCGCCGATTGGCCGAGATCTCGGGTTTAAAAAAGGAATCATCGTAGACGTGGGTAGGCGCCGGCAAGGTAGGAAGGCGAATATTATGACGTCATAGACGGCTGCAAATTATTTTCAAACATCGATTCTCGTTAGATTGACAGAGACATAGACGTATACGCGTTCTGCGCTCCTGGTAATTAAAAAAATATCAGTGAAGGAACACAGAGGTAAATCTTTTTTAAAAATGTTTGTGCATTAGCAGTATAAGCTATTACGAGTACGAGCATGCAACCTTGAGCGCTGTAGCCATTACTGTTCTTCTTCTTCTGATATTCTCATATAGGTATAATGTTCCTTTACTCTGTTTCATCAAATATATTCCACTCCTAAAACCCTTGAATCCTGAGAGCAGGACTTGCTTTCATATAATGAATGATCGAATTAACGTCGCGTTAACTGATGTAGTTGGAAATAAAAGCAGAGGAAGATTGAGGAAAACTTGGCATGATCAAGTATTTTAAATGCTTGAAAGTAGTTAGGTCAAAAGTCGGAATAATCGGCGGGTATTCATGATGAGATGCATGAATATGGAAGAGGCGAATATTGTTTCTAAAGACGGATTAGAGTGGCGTTCTATCCGCTCTGCCTACCCCTGCGGGGAAGAGGCGTGATGGTTAGTTAGTTAGTTAACTGATGCTATATCTTACTGATTACTTTCGTGAAAATTAAAAAAAATATATATACCCAAGACGAGTCATGGATATTATCTACTCCTCGGGAATATTATATAAGTATGTGATATTTGTATGTAATATGTTTAAAATAACTGAATATTTAAATATGTTTATATTGAGGTGGAAAACCAGTCGGAGAACAAAAACTAATATTATAAGAATGCTAATTATCCATATATTTCTTTTATGTGTTAATTTTTAAATCAAACATAGATTTTTTGAGTCTACTAAGTTGTATTTTATTAAAAAAAAATAATAATAAAACCCTTATCCGCACCCCAATGGTGCATAGGGCACTGCGTCATATAAACGTAGTGTTATCTTGATCGTTTACGCATGAAGGCAAGGTGATCACTCTTGCGCTTCAGGAACCAGTCCAGGGTAATATTAAATAAATATTACAGTGTAAAATCACTAATATTTATTTTCACCCCCCCTGGGAATCGAACCCGGGACCTCCAGCACGGTAGCTAAACACGCTGACCGTTACACCACGGAGGCGGACGAAAAAAAAACACATTAAAATTAATATTGTGACGATTGTTTCGCCTAGTTATGGTATTTTCGAACGAATGTGTAATGCCATAACTAGGCTAAACAATTGTCACAATATTAATTTTTATGTGTTTTAAAAAAAAATACAACTTATTGGACTCAAAAAATCTGTGTTTGGTTTAAAAATTAATACATAAATTAAAATGGAGTTCTACAAATTTAAACGCCAAATCAATAATTGTTTTATTTCTGATGATTTTTTAAAGCTTAGATGAGCTAAATACATTGCATTATAAATATATTGCATTTTAATGGGAACGATGTTTGACTTTAAATAGCGTGGGTGACTGTAAGCATTAAAAACGGATAGATTATTCCAAGATTTGGTGTTCGCTATAGCGGAACATATCTTTTCGGTTCCTATAGACCCCGAATCAATATTCGGAGCGCATACACAAAGAGAAGCGGTGTACAAACTCACATTAAGACCATTTATGCATTTGAATAGCTGGAGATAATGGTTGACATATGGGCGACCAACTGACCGGATAATTTATTCACAACTGCGCGGTGATAGCGCGCATTGGTATAGCTATGACGCGGAGCCTTCACGAGAAAGAAAAGGCAACACTTTTCGACTAATCCATCTCATTGCTAAAGGATTGGAATAAAACACAATTGGATTCCAAGAAATGTTTGGAATCTGGTTGGAATTACCGAATTCAAGACGGATTCCGATGAAAATCGGAATCTATTTGGGGAAAATGTACCATTAAACAGTATATCGTAAAATACAGTTATTAAATAATAAAATAAAATATCTTAATACAAGATTTGTAGCCCAGAGTTTTCCACGTTTCTGCAATACTTATTTTCATGGAACCTGAACATATTGTGAACCAGGCTTCTTTCGAGGAAGAATTATGGCGATTAAAATCTTAACCATGAATCTAACCTCAGCTGATGAAATGCAAATGCTTAGATGGTCCCTTAGTGTCCCTTAGAGACAAAATAAAAAGTTCACGCATTGTTGGAAGCCTGGGTATAACAGGCATCCATAGTAAGGTAGAGGAAGGGCAATTAGATGGTATGGGCACATAGGAGGCAGAAAACCTGACTATATTGTGAACCAGGCAATCGCCATGGATCTTTCTCGAAAGACATCTAGAGGAAGACCAAAAAATTCATGGATGCTACAGAAAGATTACATGATTCGAAGGTATGGTCAAGGTGACGCTGTCCATGATAGAATAACCTACAACCTGAAGACGAGGAAAACTGAACCCAAAAGTCTACAAAGACGATAAGTTGGGATGAAGCCATGAAGAAGAAAAAGAAGATTGTGACTTCAGAACGCAGGACCTTGCCTTCATGTAGAAATCGAGTTAACACCGCGTGGATTCGATTCCTTATGAGTCAAATATGAATCTTTTCATGTAAAAATATGCATTAATAAATTTGATTATCACCGTTTTAGACGTGTCTAAAAACTTAAGAAATGCTACAGAAGAAAATATTCATAAGGTAAGATGTGAGGTGAATCTTTTCACGTAAAAAATGGCATAAATATATTTGATTATCACCTTTTCAGACATGTCTAAAAACTTAAGAAATACCGAAGAAGAAAATTTTCATAAGGTAAGATGTGAGGTGAATCTTTTCATGTAAAAATTGGCATTAATACATTTGATTATCACCTTTTCAGCCATGTCTAAAAACTTAAGAAAATATTCATAAGGTAAGATGTAAGGTGAATCTTTTCATGTAAAAATTTGCATTCATATTTTTTATTATCACCATTTCAGACATGTCTATAAACTTAAGAAGTACTTTAGTTTTTAGACATGTCTGAAATGTTGAAAAAAAAAGAAGAAAAAATGTTCGAGCCCTAAGGTGGGTGGTAACACCTTCCCTTATGCGGGAAGAGCGGATCCACAGATCAATCGGCGCGGGAAAGAGAAAGCTAGACACCCTTCCGCGGGGGTGAAGCGACCCGCGACACAAAGGAGAGTGGAAAATGGAATCTCCTGCGCCGCCTGTTCTCCTGGGAGCGCGCGAGCGAGAGGACCACTGGAATACGAGAGAGAGAGGGAGGTTGGGAGGTTTCCAGTTGCGTGTTTGTGCGCCCGTTGCCATGGCAACCTTACCAGGAATCGCACAACTTAAATATACATATATACATGTAGAGATACACGTCTTTGTGTGCGGCTCTAGCTGTATACATATATCCCTAAGATTCGACAACCTACCTAAATATATCTACATACATCGCTCACTCCTTTCAACAACGTCATTTATCAAAAATCGACAATTTTCAGTTATGCGTGTTTTCAGAATGCCCTGAAAATGTACTATATCTCAGCAAAAGCGACATATTTTTAACTTAATATTTACCCGCCACATGGCAGAAAGTGTTGTTTTTTTTTTTAATTTTGAAGAAAAGGTGTTGTTTAATAATTTTTTTAAATAAACTAAACATTTTTCAAATGTAGAAAAAGCCTTCAGGTTTTACCTAAAAAGATCGATACATGATTTTAGTTATATAATTGGACCTGTGAGTTTACATAGGATACGAGTTTATATACTCCCAATAACTCAACCGAACATGTACCCAATACCTAAATACATCTCCATTTTTTATCTTCTGTTTGTCGGTGTGTGTCACGTCTCACCGAGACCTTTGACGGGCACACTATGACGTTATATACTTTCCACATACTATCTTATGTACTCCTGTTAGCTTTTCCCTCCCAATGGGGATAGAGAATCCAGCCTGTGCGTGCAGGGACGCATTAGCTGCACGAAAACCGGAAAATGAAACAAATTATCATAGTCGAAACTACCTCTTAGTTAGGCTAAGTAAATAAACTCGAAAAAAAGTTAATTGAAACGCGTGACAAATAGGAGAGAAAAACTTTTTCTTTAATTTGAAAAAAAGTTGTTGTATGTAAATTGATATCTTAATAAAGATGAAATAGAATATGGAAATCCGGGTATTTACAGGCATTATAACCCGTCATAGGTTGGTTTAAGTGAACACTTTATACACGTGTAACATTCAACATTCAAGACATGATTGTCAACCACTTTTTTGTTCGGCTTCTCCTGAGGAGTTTTACGTGGTTTCCTCCCAGCAATGAGCAAATGCTGACAAGTGCCTGATTAGCCCACACTAGATTGTCCCTCCTGTTCCCAACACAGCTTAAAATAAAAAAAATTAAAAAATTACTCGAAGAAACACAAATCCACTTGATGATCTATAAACCTTGTATATAAAAAGCAAGGTAAATAATAAATCCAACTCCCATCTAAAAAAAACACACTGTTCCGGAAGTTGTACATGCATATCGCTCACTCCTTTCAAGAACGTCATATATCAAAAAACTTGATTTTTCAGGAGATCGTTTTTAAAGTTTAAAAATATAATAAAATGTATTAAAAATAAATATCAAGCCACTTATTGAACTTTTTACTGTGCAACAGATCTTTTTAGGTTAAACCTGAAGGTTATTCCTCTATTTGAAAAATCACTTGTTTATTTAAAAAACCAAAAACAATGCCATTTCTTCAAAATGCAAAAACAACACTTTCTGCCCTGTAGCGGGTAAATATCAAGTTAAAAATATGCCTCTTCTGCTGGGATATAGTACATTTTATGGGCATTCCGAAAACAACCGAAAATTGACGATTTTTGATTTATGACGTTCTTGAAAGGAGTGAGCGATATATGTACAATATATCATGTAATTGACACATTCAAAATATTGTAAAAGCAGAGGGCGTTTATTGTAGATACATATATAAAAAAATGTCAAGAAAATCAATTAATTTTCATGAGAGTTTATTCCTAAGAAAAACACTCATTTAATAAAAAAAAGTTCATAAAGCCAGACCAAAGTAAAAACTAAGAAAATTTTTAAACCCATTTTCGATAATCAGTAAAATAAGTCAAACTACAATATAGCAATGTCTTGTATCTATGTAGGTATAGTGTAATCGGTCAGTATTCTCGAGGTATCAAAATCCACATGAATCGTGTTTTAAAACAGACATTTAGATTTTCTTATCGTATCATGTAAGTATTAATAAAGTGTTTATTGTTGTCTATTAAAACTACATTAAATTAAATTTTAATGCATATTTTTCTGATATGGCAGTTCGCAACGAATGCAGAGGTAAATTTCGCAAAATAAAACTTTGTAAACGTCTCAAAATCACGTGAATTCTGGTAAAAATATGTATTTATCAACAAGTATTTGTACACACTCAAATTTTGTTAGTTTTGAATATTTTAAATTGAAACAGATGAGTTGTGTTTATTACTTTATTTTTTATTTTTACATACTTTTTTGCGTAATAAAAAAATCTAATGAATGATAGGGGTATAAAACAGGTGGGAAGAAGATTCTTTATTGATATCTCAACATTACATCATGGGTAGAATGGTGATTGTTACACGAGTATAAACTGATCACTTACACCAGCCTATGACGGTCGTAAGCCCTGTTAATGCTCAGACTTCCATATTCTTCTTCATCTTTGTTGAGATGTCAAAAATGTAAGAATGTCTGCTTGATTTGACCAGGAGCACAGAAACTGTAGGTAATATCACAATTCGTAACTCGTAAAAAAGCATACATAAATAATATATACTTAAAAAGTATACTTCATCTTCAAATCCTTATCCGCACCCCAATGGTGCATAGGGCACTGCATCACATAAACACTGTATTATCTTGATCGTTGACACATGAAGGAAAGGTGATCAGCCCTCCGCTCCAGGTACACCAGTCCAGGGTAATATTGAATAAATATTAGAGTGAAAAATCACTCATATTTATTGAACTCCTCGTGGGAATCGAACCCGGGACCTGCAGAACGGTAGCCAAGCGTGCTGACCATTACACTACAGAGGCGGACGTAAAAGTTTACTTAGATAACAATATCATTCAAATGTTTATCAAAGACGTTGAGATATCAATAAAAATATTGGTTTAAATACCTCATAAGTTAAGGAAAATCTGGAATTTCTGATCAAAATTTTGGAACCAAAATATTGGGCTTAAATACGCTCCTGTTATTGCGTGTGTGCGTGTACAAAATTTATGCGTGTATCTCTCTCTCCCAAAGGCTCACCTCATGAGTAAATAAATGTGGGTGTTCGATGGGTGGCAATATTTTGATAGCGGGGAGCAGAAAGCTGTTCATAAAATCCATAGGTAGGTTTGCTCGTACATTCTCGGCGGAGCTTTAAATTGTACCGAGAACCCGTCGCATTCATGCCTTCCTGGTAATCGGGTGACTCGGCTTTTAGCATACATGTTTGCGTGGAGAAAAAACTCGTGACAATGGAACATACAAAGCTTTTATAGGAGTTTCCCATTATACGCGGGTCGTGTCTGATTGGAATTTACATATTAAACCATTCTCTTTTAAATCCGTTCGGGTCAAGAGTTCTTAGTCGAATCTCGGACGATACTAGATGGAGTTAATGATTCCAATTATATGTACCTCAGCATTTTTCTGCTGTCCTGTTCATTCGTCCTCCATAATATCGCGTCATTGTACGTTCTCAAAAGTTTTTAGTCGAATCTCAGATAATACTAATAAACCTAATTGCTACCAGCATTTTTCAGCATACTGCATAGGGCACTTGCATAGTCCAAAAATGCAAAAAAAACGTACTACAAAAAAAAATCCCTTACTGTGTTTTAAGTTTGAACGATGCTTCTGTATCAGATCTGTTTCAACATATTATTATTATTATTTTTATTTATTTAATATAGTTAAATTTTTAATTACAATATAAAACAATTTTCTAGACATTTATACATATGGCAAACTTTTAGTTTTAGATTCGCTGTGACTCTCCAAAAAAGAGACTGAGCTCTTGTGCTTGGAGAAGGACTTGTTTAACTTGCACTCATGGTTTAATGTTTTATGAAATGAATGGTATGATAGTGTTTTTTATATATTTTTTCAAGATTTATATGTAATGGGCATTAATTTTTCTTTTTAGAAATTTCATTTCTACTATTTTTTTAATTTCTTTTGGGAGTTTATCGAAATATTTAATTCCCAAATATTTGAAGTTTTGTTGAAATTGCTTAGTATTGCATTTTGGAGTATTGCATTTTGGAATGGAAGAATCTCGATGATAAACATTTTTTTAAATTCAAATATTTGTCACCTTTTAGTATTAGACAAATTGCGTTTTTTTTTTATAAATGGTTTCTATGTTTGGTACTTGAAATTTTGTAAATAACAATTCTATTGGATATGTTTTTTTTTCAAAATAACTTTAATTATCATTTCTGTACTATTTTCACATAGTTTTAAGTTTGGACAGCCGAGATGCTTCTGTATCAGATCTGGGAATGCGGTGGGACCGCTTTCAACGTATTGTATACACCCACAATTTTTCTCACGAAGGATTTTCCGAATGACGCGAGTGCAGAAACGAGACAACAAACGTTTGACACCTCCGGAGGTTCTCGGACACTCGTGTGGTAGCGGTGGATGGAAGGGGTTCGTTGGGTGGGTGGGGTGGTGGGTGCCAAGGGTGGTGGGTGCCAAGGGTGGTGGGTGCCGAGGGTGGCTCCGATGACGGAACCCGTGGAGATAAAATAACCGAGCCGTTGCCAGGTTACTACTTATCTATAAACAGAGCGGCCAATGGTGTGTGTGAGAACACAAACATATCTTTATACCTATACGAATGCCATAGATTTTATCGGAAGGTAATTGACAGTATGGTAGATGAAATAAAGCACAAGCAATTTATTATTATTATTTACTATCAGACACTGGATTATTTACTTTATATTATACCGCTCAATCCATTCAACAACGTCATAAATAAAAAAAAACTTCATTTTTCAGGAGATCGTATTTAAAGTTTAAAAATATAATAAAATATATTGAAAATAAATATCAAGCCACTTATTGAACTTTTACTGTACAACAGATCTTTTTAGGTAAAACCTGACGGTTTTTTCTCCATTTGAAAAATATTTCGCATATTAAAAAATAAAAAAACAATACCTTTAAAAGGATTTCTCAAAAGTTCCAGTTTCCAATTCTCAAAAGATATCTAGAGGAAAATTTAAAAAAAATCATGGATGCTACTGAAAGATGTTAGGATTCCAACAGTCTGCACGGACGATAAGTTGGGATGGAGCCAGGAAGAAGAATATCAATATTACTATTGGATATTCAGATAAATTAATTTTTTTACGGGAACGATTTTCCCTATTGAGTTAATACTGTTATAATAAACCTGATATCGTCCTGCTGATAACATTTTGTTCTATGCATTATCTTTAGTCTATAGTCCGTCTTTCCTGAGTAGTCTAGGGGGTGGAAATGGTCGGTCGGTGTTTGGATGAAGGGGGTGTCTGGTATGGCGACTACCTCTCACCTGCTAATCGATCTGGAAGGTAAACACCCCTTAGGATGGCCAAAAGGCTGTGAAACCCTTCATTTTAAAAACCCTTCATACTACAAACATAAAACATTAAGTAAACACTACAATGATACATATCGTAGTCGTACAGGAGAAAGTGACCAACTACCATAACGTAAAATGCTCAGACGGGACATTTAAGTCAAGAAAATAAACACCAATGCAGTTAGTCATTTTTAACAATATATATAACAATATAATATATCGATATATTATACTTCAAATTTAAAATCCTTTGGCATTTCTTCAGGGCAATATTAAGGTAGTAAGATATCAAATAGTCAATGATCACGTTTTTGTAAAACAATGCACTTGGTCACTTTCTCCTGTATAACTAAGATATTTTGTATTCAATAGTACCTACTATAGAAGGCAAATAGGGATTAGAATAGTGTGATTTTTCACTGAGAAATTATTTTAATTTCAAAATCTTTTATAATTTTTTGAGTGTGTCCAAATATATGTTGACAAATCTGGATTATCTCTTATTATAGGAGTTATTTTTTATTTTATCTTTTGACATCTCAACATGAATAAGGAAGAATATGGAAGTCTGGGTATTTACGGGGCTTACGACCGTCATAGGCTAGTTTAAGTGATCACTATATACACGTGTAACATTCACCGATTCTACCCATGATTGATTTGATCATATATCAAATTATATCAAATTATAAGCTTAAATAATGAAAAATGAATGTGATATTTTCTGGCGTTTCTCATGTGTGTGATTATAATCTAGTATTCGGACCTCACATACTAATATAAAAGTTTTTGCTTAGTAAAAAGCTTTTCTTCATCTCGCGAAAACATGTCTCTAGTGAAGTTCTAATGATTCAAGAACAATGTTTCTAAATTGGTTCATAAAAAGAGAGCTTCCAAGAATTTGGTTGTCAATCATGGGTAGAATTGGTGAATGTTACACGTGTGTAAAGTGATCAATTTAACCAGCCTATGACGGTCGTAAGCCCCGTAAATGTCCAGACTTCTTTATTCTTCTTCATCTATCTTGAGATTTCAATTTTTTTTAAATAACTCCTAATTAGAGATAATCCAGATTTGTGAACAAGTGTTTTGCAATAGATAAGGAAACACTTTTTTTTATACCACTTGAGTTTTATTAAAGACTACTAGTTTCGCAAGCTAAACTTTCATCTTCAGGTCTGAATAATAACTGTTATTTGAAGTTTAGCTTCTGAAACTAGTAGTCTTTAATAAATAATATATAATAAATAAAAAGTGGTATAAAAACAAGTGTTTCCGAAACAATAAATAAAGTATTTGCATACTCAAAATGTTGTAAATATATTTGTTCCTTAGATAGGTATCTCAGCAAATGCAGTCCCGTTTTTTTTCGTGACCCGCCGGCGCCAACTTCGACCCCTCGAATGATATTAAAGGTAGCTAAATAATATTATCCCTCGGTAATAATCCCGGACGGACGGAGGTGCGTGTCTGCTGATGCAGTCGGAAGGGGAGATTTTTTCTGGCGTTTTGTCCAGGCTGATTCGACCCCCAAACAACCCCTAACTCCAGTTCCAGTCCCTAACCCCCCCAACCCCCAACCCCAGTTCACGAGGTGATCTTTAGTTTTTTTCCTGTCTGAAAAAAACTAGGAGCGGGTGCTATATTTGTTCATAGATTTGGCCTTTAATTTGTAGAAATCAAGTTTTATTTTTTTCGATATATTCTTTTATAAATCATTATAAAAAAACTAAGACTTTATTTTTTTTGTACAGCGTTTATTTTTGGACTTTTCTCCGACCGGTTTCGACAAGAACATCTTCAGGTTATATTAATGTCAAATCGTAGCTTTTAATAAAGGATATGTGCGTGATCAGGACCTACCATTCACTTCGTCTGCCCTTCGCCATCTGGTATCGCTAACTTCATCTCATCATTGCTAATGTGATCTCATTCAGGTAATAATTATTATCATCACTATATAGAGTTTAGACGCGCGCCACCCTAACCGTGTGCTAGGGTAGCGCGCTCCCCAATGTAAAAAAAGTACTAATCAGTACAAACTAGAGGTGTGACTAACGGGTAACTGCTAATTTTTCGGTTACCTGATTGGGGATGGTATTTGTTACCTTTTCTCGGCTTATATTTTTTCCAGCTTAAGTTTTTGATATAACAGTGGAAGTCTGAGAAATCCGAACTTATTGGTTGTTGTTGCCTGTTCGGATTTAGAAAAGTTCGGATTAGCCGAGAAATTTGTAGTAGGTACAGTATTTACATAATACTTTACAATACAGTAGTTACGTTGTACGCCCCCTATGCCGCCTAATATTCAACACTCTTATATTTTCAATTATTAAGGGGATATTCGCAAACGCAGAATTCATTCCACCGGAGACCACCGGAGAGGCCACATGTCTGTTCACGCCTGATTTAAAAAAAAAATGTATAGGTATTGTATATTTTGTATATTTAATTATCCGCCTGCGTGGTGTAATGGTCAGCGTGTTTAGCTGCCGTGCTGGAGGTCCCGGGTTCGATTCCCAGGGGGGGTGAAAATAAATATTAGTGATTTTACATTGTAATATTTATTTAATATTACCCTGGACTGGTTCCTAATGCGCAAGAGTGATCACCTTGCCTTCATGTAAGTAATGATCAAGATAACACTGCGTCAATTCGATGCAGTGCCCTATGCACCATTGGGTGTGGATAAGGGTTAAAAGTAAGTAAAATTGTATATTTTACGGTTTTTTAGAATACTTATATAAACAGAAAAAATATGTTTATATATTTTTTTGAAGTCCTTACCTTTCAATAACTATTTTCTTTTCAAAACCATTATAATTAATGATTATTTCGAAGAAAAACTCATTTATTCAATGCAAAAACGGTGATTTCAGAAAAAAAATGCGTAAAATGTTACATGTGTTTAAAAAAAAAGTTGCGGGCTGTTGATTATCCAGCCTTAAATAAAAAAAAAAAAAGAAACCGGAGAAAAAAATTGATAACTGAATTAAAATTATTCATGAGCCATTTAATTGTTCGTATGACACATATGATCACTGCATTCCCCCTCTCACCTGCCGGTCCATTAGCGCTGATTGCACCCCCCTTACCACACACTCATTCCCACCGCTCCGACCCCACAGGGATGCCAGGATGTACCTTATGCCGAGCAAGAGAAATTCCAAACCGCGACTGCACGTTAGCGCCAAGGATGTCCAAAATCTCATTGTATAAATGTAAAACCATTTTAATTGATATTAGTAATGTTAGTAAATAAGCACTCACCGACTACTTCTGTCTACCGGTTTCGAGACGTACCCGTCTCTTCGTCAGGACATACACTACAATTTAACAATCATGCGAACAACACTACACCACACCCACTTAGTACTATTCACATACACTATCACTACACATGCAAAACATGCAGAGCGAGTTGTTAGTCCCACCATGCTTTTGGGAAACTGGGAAGCATGGTGGGACTAACAACTCGCTCTGCATGTTTTGCATGTGTAGTGATAGTGTATGTGAATAGTACTAAGTGGGTGTGGTGTAGTGTTGTTCGCATGATTGTTAAATTGTAGTGTATGTCCTGACGAAGAGACGGGTACGTCTCGAAACCGGTAGACAGAAGTAGTCGGTGAGTGCTTATTTACTAACATTACTAATATCAATTAAAATGTTTGACCACAAAGTAAATGCTTTGAATATAAATAATATGTAAAACCATTTATGTAAACATTCTCCTTATCATTCATCGTTCACTTTGTGTAATACCACTTAAAAACTTTTAAATATGTATTATAGAAAGTGAACGATGAATGATAAGGAGAGTGTTATATTACCATACCACAAAGTTAACAATGCTTTTGATATACACAACATTTTCACCAAATTATCGTTCACATATCTGTGTTTCTCTGCTTAGGAGTTATTTTTACATTTTTGACATCTCATCTCTCTGAAGTATAGGTATTTACAAGTCTTATGACCTGCTATAAGACTGGTTAAGTGATCACTTTATACACCGGTAACATTCACCACACTACCCATGATTGACAACTATACTACTCAAATTTTTGGAAGTCCTAGATGAATGAATGAACTCCTAGATGTTGGAATGAAGAAAGCTTTTACTAACCAGACACTCTTTTTGTAACATAGATGGCTGTCGTGAACTCACATGTACAGGGTCACGAGATTGATCAATATATCTTAGAGTTACAAAAATTTAAGTAGTGTGGTTGTCAATCATGGGTAGAATTGGTAAATGTTTCACGTGTGTAAATTAACCAGACTATAAAAGGTCGTAAGCCCTGTAAATGCCCAGACTTCCATACTCTTCTTCATAAATATCAACAACAAAAAAACAACTTCTAAGTCGAGATAATCCAGATTTGTGAAGAAGTATTCGGATACACTCAAAATGTTGTGAATTATTTTTCTTCTTTATCCTCGCCCAATGGTGCATAGGGCACTGCGTCGTTTATAAGCTTATCTCAATCATTATATACACGAAGGAAAGTTAATCAGCCCTGCGCTTTAGCTACCAATCCAAGGTAATTTAAAAAAAAAATATATTAAGGTGAAAAAGATTGACAGAGCAGTGACTGCAACCCCTACCGAGTGTGTGCCTTGCACAACATACCCTGTAGGTAGAAGGGAGCGGGATAAGGGGTAGTGCGACGTCACGCGACGCCGTCCGGCGCCTCACGGGCCGCCGCGACGGATACACGCCCCCAATGATTCAGAGATCAGAGGGAAGGTGATCTCACCCGGTCGATACTATACCAGCCTACCTATTTACGTACGTAGTATGATATGCAACTAAGAAAATTGGATATTTTTTTTATGAACACTTTACGTAACAGAACATAGTTGAGCATTCATATCGGAGTACAGTAAAGCCTCAATATAACGTACTAATTTGTGGGAGGGGGTTCCGTTGAAGCTGAAAATCCGTTATATATAAAATAAATCAAAAAGTTTCTTTCGATACACTGTATTTAGATATAAATTAACTATGCAAAATAGAATCAAAATTCTATTTATTGTTTTCAGACACTCGTCTTGAAGTGACGTTGCTGTTTGATATCGACTCGCTTACTTTTGGTACCTAATCTTATTTGTTAAAGGAATCAAGTTTTGTTTGCAGTTTTGAGACATAATTTGCGATATTATGGGCGCCAAAAATTTTTTACATGACACGCGACACCTTAATTTTTAAAATTTCATTTAAGCATGTATAATATTAACAGAACATTTTATTTTTTTGCATCTGACCGGATTTTTTGTCCGTTATATCCGAAGTTCGTTAATAGAGGTCCGTTATATAGAGGTTTTATCATACTTCGAAATTTCGAAGTATGTAAGGAGAGTTTTTACTAGTGTTTTATTCATTTATTTATTCATATTATAATAAAAAAAAAACTAATTAACAAACTAACTAACCATCACGAAGCTTCCGCAGGGGTAGGCAGAGAGAATAGAAAGCCACACCGCTTAGTATTTGCAAACGCTCGCCTCTTTCACAAGTTAAATAAATAGTTAATACTGATTCTGCTTTGGATCTCAAAGGACTCCATTATTTCATGTCGGTACCTTAAAAAAAACCTAACCTTACTCAAAAAAAAAAAGGTCAAATAATTAATCTGTTAGATAATTGATATCATCTCTTTTGTCTTGTAGAATGCGCGCGCAATAAATTTTCCCACAATTAATTAAAACATGATATTTATTTGGTCTGTAATCCGACCCGTAGATTCGAATTCTATCTCCTGTACACACGGTCGGGTGTCCGCTTGATATTTGCGGCCGGAGAAAATTAAAACTGTATTTGATTTGGCGCCGGCACGCGATAGCTTTTGTCAATACGCACCGCGTTTTTTTAACAAGGGACACTTGGCTACCGTCTAGCTACAAACCAATTACTGTAATATGACGTTATTACTTGCAATAATGATTCAATCGCTTAATTAATAGTTATTATAAATTAAAATGTCGTGATTGCGATAAGACATTAGTCGAAATTTTCATTTATGAAGAATTCACTAATAATAGTAATTCTTCAAACACTTATCCGCACCCCAATGGTGCATAGGGCACTGCATCACATAAACGCAGTTTTATCTCGATCGTTAACACATAAAGAAAATGTGATCAGCCCTCCGCTTCATGTACCAGTCCAGGGTAATAATAATGAATAAATATTAGAGTGAAAAAATCACTTATGTTTATTTGACTCCCTCCCTGGGAATCGAGCCCGGGACCTCCAGAACAGTAGCTGAGTGTGCTGACCATTACATTGTGGAGGCGGACGCCTAATAATAATAATAATAAATTTAAGTAATTAATACCGCCTCCGTAGTGTAATGGTCAGCACGCTCGGCTACCGTTCTGGAGGTCCCGGGTTCGATTCCCAATGGGGGTAAAATAAATATGAGTGATTTTTTTCACTGTAATATTTATTCAATATTACCATGGACTGGTACCTGAAGCGGAGGGCTGATCACCTTTCCTTCATGTGTAAACGATCAAGATAACACTGCGTTTATATGACACAGTGCCCTATGCACCATTGGGGTGCGGATAAGGGTTTTACTACTTACTACTAATTAATACAGCAAAAAATAAAATAAAATAAAAAATAAAATTCTAGCGTTTCTCATGTATGTCAATATTATCCAGGATTCGGACCTCACATACAAATGATGGAGTTTCTGCTCAATCAAAAGCTTCTTTCATCTCACCATATATGTCTCTAGTTAAATTCTAGTCAATTCAAGCAAAATGTTCTTGAAGTTCCAAGAATTTGAGTAGCGTGGTTTTCAATCATGGGTAGAATTGGTAAATGTTACACGTGTGTAAAGTGATCGTTTAAATCGGTCGTAAGCCCCGTAAATGCCCAGACTTCCATATTCTTCTTCATCTATGTTGAGATATCAAAAAAGTTTGTTTCACATCATACTAATACATAATTACAGATTATACTAAGATGCACTACCCTGTCGAAAGAGTTATTAAATGGTAACAAACTAACTAACTAACCATCACGCCGCTTCCCCGCAGGGGTAGGCAGAGAGCAAAGAACGCCACACCACTCTGTCTTTGCAAACATTCTTCGCCTCTTCCACGTTCATGCATCTCCTCATACATACCCGCCGATTGTTACGACTCCTAACCTGACCATTTTCAAGTATTTGGCATACCTGATCGTGCCATGTTTTTCTTAGTCTTCCTCTGCTTCTCTTCCCAATTACATTCGCCTCATAAATTTGTTTTATCGTTCTTTCCTCACTCATTCGTTCTACATGTCCAAGAAAACTCTACACACCTTTCTTAATTTTATCGATAATGCTTATCTCAGCTTTGCATTCCTTCCTTATTTCACTATTCGAACATCTATCATACATCGTTTTGTCGCACATTCTTCTGAGAGATCGCAACTCTTCTGAGAGATCGCTGAGAGTTATTAAATGGTAAGGAGTTAAAAATGATAAAAATATTTTTTTCAATATATATTCTGAAAAACAAAAACAAAACATACAATGATAGTTTATCCATTGTATATTTGTGTTCATGGTTTGTATCTTCTCCAATCCAATTAAGTAAGTAACAATATTTTGCAATACGTTCGGTGAGGGGTGATAATCCATTGTGTTTTAATACACATTTGATCCCGAGTTTATTAGGGGATGAACCCCTGGGAGATGTTAAATAGTCGATAGGTCAACACGCTCCGTTTAGGGGTGGATTGATGCTGTAACTACCCTCCAGAGACGCAGTAGGAAATTAAATTTAAAAAAAGAGAAAAAAATCAATTGTGTGATTTTCACAATTCGCTCACAGTTTTTTTTGAAAACCATGATTCAACTCCTGCCTTGTTGCGTATATGACATAGAATTTTGTCTAGCCTCACACCAGTCTGATAATGTCGGTTACGATGAAACCCTGTTGCTGGTCAAATAAAATTCATGTGGGAATAGTTTGTTATTTTATTATTTAAAATGCAGTTCCACCAAGAAATGTCAGTCTAAAACTTAATATACATATATATATATATATATATATATATATATATATATATATATATATATATATATAAATATATATAAATATATATATATATTATATATATATATATATATATATATATATATATATATATATATATATATATATAAATATATATATATCAATCACTCCGTTCTTGAAAGGAGTGATTGATACGGTGTTTGAAAATGACGCGGATTGCACTGAAACACGTGTCACAATAATTAATAATAATAATTTTAAGAAATAGTGATATTTACTAAGTAAAACCTTAATTAAAAATAAGTACTAAGCATTTATAGATTTTGCGTTTGATTTGTAGAACTCCATTTTAATTATTGTATTAAATGATGAATCAAACACTGATTTTTTGAGTCTAATAAGTTGTAATGATTAAAGAAAACACTTCGTTTTTTACCACTTGAGTATTATTAAAGACTACATGTTTCAGAAGTTAAACTTCCATCATTCAGGTCTGTATAATAACTTACCACAAAGTTAATACCGAAACAATAAATAGCTAATAAGTTGTATTTTATTGTTAAAAAAACACATAAAAATCAATTTTGTGACAATTGTTTCGCCAAGTTATGGCATTTTCAAACGAATGTCCATCCCTTGAATGGTTTTCGCAGATACTTTGTGGCACATTTTATAAACTTTATAAAATTAAACAACTTTGTTTTAAGTACATTTTTTATTTATTTAAAAAAGTGGTTGAAACAAAGTGTCCATTCGTTTGAAAATGCCATAACTAGGCGGAATAATTGTCACAAAATTTATTTTTAGGTACTAACTACCTGCGAGATGATCTTTTAAACGATCGCTGATGAATATTAATTGATCCATGCACGTATGTTATTAATGTAAACATCGTCTAAATGCAGGGATGATTTATAACGGCATACCTCTTCTCGCAACATATGCTCCTGATACCTTTTTACCCGGTTCATTACCAACCCCTAACCCCGTCAGCAAATCATTCACAACAATAGAGTCGACTTTACACCCGCCGCAATAATTACGAGATGATTTCCGTCATCACTTCACCCCTGCGTAAGGGATGATACAACGGAACAAAACTTGATTGGGAGGGATGCATTTTTTCCTAACCAATCTTTACCATACATCAGTGTTCCGCAAACTTTTTCTGTTCAAGGTACACATGCCGAATCAAGAAATTTTAGAGGTACCTACACCAAAGATAAAAACAGAGTTTATTTAATATTGATAAATTATTAAATTACACTACATTACACCACGCCTCCGTAGTGTAATGGTCAGCACGCTCGGCTACCGTTCTGGAGGTCCCGGGTTCGATTCCCAGGGGGGGTCAAATAAACATGAGTGATTATTTCACTGTAATATTTATTCAATATTACCCTGGACTGGTACCTGAAGCGGAGGGCCGATCACCTTTCCTTCATGTGTAAACGATCAAGATAACTCTGCGTTTATATGACGCAGTGCCCTATGCACCATCGAGTGCGGATAAGGGTTTGAATGAATGAAAGTAGGTACCTAGCTTGTTACCTACCTAGCAGTTTCAATCAAGATTCCAGTTTGAATCCAATAAAATAAAATCACTGCGAAATGCAATACCAAAAATTCAACAGAACTTCAAATATTTGGGAACCAAGTACCTACTTCAATCACCTTCCGAAAATATAAAAAAAATTAAGACAGTAAAATGTTAAAAAAAAAATTAAATGAATTATATACTTGTTAATCAAAGAAAAATCAAAACACGATAATATGTAATTATAATAAAAATAAATGACTTCACCAACAAACACAAACAATAAATAATAAGTTTAAATCCCTCTCCAATCACAAGAGCTTAGTCTCTTTATTGGAGACAACTGCGTTTTAATTTTAAGATCGTAAAGTAGAAATGTCTAGAAAATTAATTAAATTATAAAAAAACTCTTGTAACTATATTGAATAAATAATGATAATAAAAAAAACCATGGTATTTAGTTTTTTAAAAAGACTATATTAGCCTAATGCCTACCTAAGGTTTGCATTTTTTCTTTATACCACTATTGGAAAATCTATCGTGCATCGTTTTGGCACACATTAGTCTGAGAGATCACATTTCGACTGCATTTTGGGCAAAAAATAATAAAAATTATCAGTAAAACAATACTTAAAGAGTGAGTGAACTTATGTAATATTTACAACATTTTGAGTGTGTCCAAATACTTGTTCATACGTGTCCAAATACTTGTACTAAGTGGATTATCTCAAATTATTAGAGTTATTTTTCATATTATTTTTTTGACATTTCATCAAAGATGAAGAAGAATATGGAATTTTTAATTAATGTTTTACTCAGTAAATACCACTATTTCATAAAATCTACTGTGACACGTGTTTCTATGCATGGTATTTACTAAGTAAAACATTAATTAAAAATGGATAGATTTTACCACAAAGTGACTGCCGAATCAATTAATGAAAGAATATGGAAGTCTGGGCATTTACGCGGCTGACCACCAATAAACCAGCCTATGACGGTCGTCAGCCCCGTAAATGCCCAGACTTCCATATTCTTCTTCATCTTTGATGAGATGTCAAAAAATAATATGTAATATTTTACGAATAATGCTTGATTTTAAATTCACAATCACTCACAAACCAAAACATGTTAAATGCACAATGTGCGTGCATATTTCGTAATGCGAATTCTTCAAGTGTTGCTTAAAAACGTTAAATATTTAGAAATACCATTTCTGCTATGACTGTCGATATGTCAACAAGGATAAACACACAAGTAGATCGCCATCAATGAATTACTTCACACACTTCAATAGTAATCAATCGATCTAGTTGCGTTTTTGTTTACGCATTTCTTTATAAGAATGCGATACAGCGGTTTTATGAAAGAAAGCATGCAGTTTATAAAGAGGTAGTACAGTAAAACCTCGATATAACGGGCTAATTGGGGGGGAGGAGGTGTCTGTTAAAGCCGAAAGTCCGTTATTTAAAAATAGGTTTAAAATAAATATTGTCCGTTTAAAATAAATTTTGTCCGCCTCCGTAGTGTAATGGTCAGCACGCTCGTCTACCGTTCTGGAGGTCCCGGGTTCGATTCCCAAGGGGGGTAAAATAAATATAAGTGATTTATTCACTGTCATGTTTATTCAATACTACCATGGACTGGTACCTGAAGCGGAGGCCTGATCACCTTTCCTTCATGTGTAAACGATCAAGATAACACTGCGTTTATATGACACAGTGCCCTATGCATCATTGGGGTGCGGATAAGGGTTTTATTTATTATTATTAAAATAAATAAAAAAAGCATTGTTAATATTGTGGTATGGTAATATAATACTTTACACCATGCTCTAGTGCTCTATGCACCATCTGATGCAGAAAAAACACGTTATCAAAATGCATTTAACCGTCATATGTTAGTTAGATAGACATCAATATCAATTTAAATTAAATAAATTATATACTATACACACCAATACACATTTTTGTATTTATGTGTGTATATTGTAAAACGGTGTGTATATTATTAAGCGGAGGGCTGGTCACCTTTCCTTCATATATTGACGATCAAGATAACACTGCATTTATATTGGGGTGCGGATAAGGGTTATAAGATATTAATAATAGCAGAGGAAGACCGAGAAAAACTTGGCACGATCAAGTATGCCAAAATACCTGAAAGTGGTCAGGTTAGGAGTCGAAACAATCGGCGGGTATGTATGAACGTGGAAGAGGCGAAGAATGTTTGCAAGGACAGAGTGGTGTGGCGTTCTATTCTCTCTGCCTACCCCTGCTGAGAAGCGGCATGATGGTTTGTTAGTTAGTGAGTTCTATCTCCCTTTTTCTTTTTCCTTCCTTGCAATTTGTACAATTCCTTACAATTCCTTATCAATTTGTAATTTTTATAAATAATTAATAAAATATAAAGCAGGTGCTAAATTAATACACCAGTAATTAGTAATTCGTGGTGGTTTTTAATGTTTAAGCACTATCTACCCTCTGATTTCAAACAGCTATATATGTATGGTATCAAGCGTTTTGACCAATATCACTGGTCTGTTTTTGGTTAGTTGAAAGATATCGCTTTTTTGCAATAAGCCCGCCAATGTGCATATTTCTATTCTATACATAAAGTTTAAATAAATATATTATGTTAAAATAGAAAAAAAATAATATAAAAAAGGTATGTAAAAGAACTCCACGGACAAGACAGATAAGGTGGCTTGGTGGGGCTTTGCAATAATTTTTTTAAAAATTATGTTTATAAATTCATAAATGAATGTGTATATGTATGCATATTTCCATAAATATGTAACAAATAAATGAAAAAATATCACCAGAATATGTAGGTATTTGACTGTGTAAAAAATACGACAATAATATAATGTCAGTCTTACGACGATGGTGACAAAAAACGGAAGATCAAGAACAAAAGCTAGAAAATTCAATGCTTATAAAATATATATGTTTAGGTATCAATCAACATTCAATAAGTATGCTGAAATAATAATAGAATAAAAATAAAAACTCACCTTGTGGATGACAGTAGAAAGTACATTTTCTTCAAAATTCTTCATAAAAACTTCAAAGTTTATCAGTCCAATGTATTTAGCACGAAAATAATTTGTTTAAATGGAAAAATAAACGGATTTAATTAATTTTTCATTGTTTATCATAGAAAAATACACACAAAATCCACAAAAAAAACACTGATAAATAGAAAGCGTCCATATCACTTGAAAAAATCTTAATTTATTCACATATTTACTTATAAAAATCTAACTTATGAATTGAAATTTTAAAAATTACACGAATTTTAAAACTATATTTATTTACATGCGCGAATATTGAATTGAATAAAGAAAAATTATTAAATTCTTGATCGATTTCAGATTTGCACGTCTTGGGAGATCAGAAATCAATAAGAAGTGGCGGATTATCGATAACGCAACGTCCTACCATCTTCGCGCGCAGAGATGTTATGAGAGAAGAAATTTCTCCCCTTCGGGATGGCCGAAGCTCGCGCCGAGATCCTTGGCACCCTTATTGCACCGGCCCATACGGCGCACAATCGCCGAGCACAGGTGAGAAGCCGAGAGGGAGATGCCGCTATGCGAGATAGAGCGTACCTCCCTCTCGCTCCATCTCCTGGGAGCTAGCCTCTCGTGTAGGCGCTCCCAGCCGCAAAGAAAAATTCAAGCAATAAATGTACTATAACAAAAAAGTATCATTCAGCACACTCGTATAAAAAACTTTTTTATACATTTGATTTGACTTTTTTGTTTGGTGGTGTATAAGTTTTTATTGTTTACCGCGTCTCGTTTGAAACGTGTGTGAATGCAAAGGAATAGAAACCTTAGTACAAGTGTTCGCGTATACGTATATAGCTTGCAGTCGGATAGTGACAATAAAGGTAACCTACAAAAATTACTGTTCGATCTTGTCGATTCGGACAGTACTTTTTATGTGCGACTGAAAAAATGGATAAACCGCACCTAATTTTCTTTACCAATTTTTTTTACTTGTATATATTTTTAAGACGGTTGTCGCCTCCGTGGTCAGTACGCTCGGCTACCGTTTTGAAGGATCCGGGTTCGATTTCCAGGGGCGATCAAATAAATATTAATGATTTATTCTCTCTAATATCTATTCTATATTACCCTGGATTGGTATCTGAATCCTATTGAGTAATCTTCCTAATAAAATGCATAAGGTGCAAGTATAACCAACAATAAACTATATAAGGTCAATACATATCCTTTCAAGAAGCAGTCCGTTGAAATATTACTCACTTTGGGAAATAATTTTAAATGTCTTGATATCATCTAGTTTTCATGTGTCCAATTCCATGGATTCAAACTTGATTTTTAATTATACATATAGTTTTATTATTTACACATTAAGATGTCATTTTCTGTAAATATGTAATTCAAACACACAGAAATCAAGAAAAATAAAAACAATAAAGTCATATTTGCGTACTATAAATTAACAATAACGAGATTGACCCGTTTAAAATATGACCCTTTGTGAGCTTGTGCACCGCACGGAATTTTACCATCCGGCGGTCCGGTTTTGAAAAATAAAAGTGACTTCGACAGTTTAGTGATATTGAATTTACGCGCAGCGTGTTAACACACCGATCAAGAGCACCGACCCGAAGAAAGATGGACAAAAGCACTAGCCAATCCGAGCCAATCGTCGTTTTATCACGCTTACTGAAGTGCCGGACGGTAAAATTCCGTGTAGTGTACAAACGCCCTTTGACTTAATCCTTGCAATGCCGTTGTTAAAATAACGATTATTATGACGTTACACCAATCCAACAAAATTACCTAAAATAAATTATATGAATATTTCGACCCCCCTATTAATACTATTGTAGGCCTCAAAATTAATCTTTATTTGAGAAAGATTTGAAAAAAGTGTATTCGAAATTTAATACAAGATAATATATAATAAAAAATATTTAGTTCCCCTATTTGCCCCTAAGGGTGCTTAGGGCACCGCTCGGAGGGACGGTCGATCATTTTACCGTTTAAAGTATGTTAAGCAGAAGAAGACCGAGAAAAACTTGGCACTTCAGGTATCTCATATACTTAAAAGCGGTCAGGTCAGAAGTCAAAATTATCGGTGGGTATGAATGAGGAGACGCATGAACGTGAAAGAGTCGAATAATGTTTGCAAAGACAGAGTGGTGTGGCGTTCTATTTTCTTTCTGCCTACCCCTGTGGCGTGATGGTTAGTTAGTTAGTTATCTAACCAACCAATAAATCAACCAATAACACCGTTTTCCCGAACCGCGTACGGTTTATCCGCTAATTTCAACAGTAGCGCGCTCCTCATCCACAAGGATTCAAAGCGGGAAAGAGAATAACGCCATCTCGCTTGCGCTCACGGAAATTAATATTCATCCTCTGAGATAAAGGAATATGCACCAAATACCTTCGACTTTCTTTGTCTCAGAAGGATACACAAGCCGAGACACTTATCGCTTTCTCTTTCAAACGTACTGATGCTTGAATCACGATTTACATAAGTGCGAGGAGCAATGAAAATTAAATATCGAATGCGTTTTGAAATTGTTTATGACAAAATCGAACACGATTTTTGTAACAATAATAGATTTAGAAAAAAGAATTAAATTTGCCCAGTCGCTATGAGCAGAAAATAATGGCTGATTTATATATTTTTATTTTTTACGTTAGCTTATATTACATTTAATACAAACTAATATTTACACTTAATTTAACATCATACATATTTAAATCTTCTTAAAATAAACATAAAAATTATTTCTACGTTCACTAAGACTCTTGTCATTCTTCATACATTTAGGCATCTCATCATACATCTTAACTAACTAACTAACTAACCATCACGCCGCTTTGCAAACATTCTTTGCCTCTTCTACATGAATCTCCTCATACATACCCGACGATTATAACGACTCCTG
Source organism: Brachycentrus maculatus (assembly GCF_059751285.1). Taxonomy (NCBI): domain Eukaryota; kingdom Metazoa; phylum Arthropoda; class Insecta; order Trichoptera; family Brachycentridae; genus Brachycentrus; species Brachycentrus maculatus. The sequence continues at coordinate 1,092,957 of NW_028281092.1, forward strand.
ACCCGGCCGCTTTCAAGTATTTGACATACCTGATTGTGCCTAGTTTTCCTTGGTCATCCTCTGCTTCTTTTTCCAACTACATTCGCCTCATAAATTTGTTTAACCGTTCTTTCTTCACTCATACGTTCCACATGTCCAAACCATCTCAACACACCTTTCTTTATTTTATCGTAATGCTTATCTCACCCTTACATTCTTTCGTTATTTCATCATTTGAACATCTATCAAACATCGTTTTGCCACTCATTCGTCTGAGGGATCGCATTTCGACTGCATTCAGTCTGCTTTCATCCTTCTTTTGCCAACTCCATGCTTCGCTTCCATACATAAGGGTTGGAACCAGAACTCCATTGTGTAATGCCAGTTTAGCTTCCGCTGATAGATTTTTATTTGCTAAAACTGATTTTAGTGCATCATTCACTCTGTTCCCAGCATTCTACATCATACATCTTTGAACCCTTATTTATTTATTTATTTAAACTTCATGTACAAAAAAGAAATAAGTATATTGGCGGGGTTATTGCTAAAAAGCAATATCTTCCAACCAACCAAAAACAGACTAGTGATATTGATCAAAACGTTTCATACCATATATAGCTGTTAGCAATCAGAATGTTTGCTTAGGTATCCATAATGCAATTTTGGGATTCTGTTTTTTGTGCCTTTGCAAACAAACTTCGCCTCATCCACATTCATGCATCTCTTCATACATACCCACCGATTATTCCGACTCTTTTTTATGTGTCTTTCGACAAGATTATTTCATTAATAACTCCTAAGTAGGAAACCCAGATTTGTGAACAAGGATATGAACACACCTAAAAAATGCTGTGTAAAATTTGATATTTTTATAATATATATGTAACTTTGTTTTAAAATTACTATAAATCTTTATATAAATATCAATTTATAGTGATTTTAAAACAAGGTTATATTTCAATTATAAAATGGAAAATCAAAAAGTTAGTGCTTCAAATATAAATTACATTAATATTTTTAACTTCATATTCCGAGTAGGTACCAAGCGACTAGCCTATATATATTTTTTCTTGTTAAAACTTGTATTGCGTCATATAATGTAATTTTGGTGACAATTTTTTTATTCGGTTAAAATACATTTTTAGTATTATTTTTCAACTAGGTACCTTCATATATTTTTTTATTACGAGGTTCATTATTTCTAGTTTGCAATTTTCACCACGTTACCTGTTTCAAAGAAAAAAAATATGTTTTTGATTTATTTCATGTGTATTTAAGTGTGTATTAAGTTAACTAGTGTATTTATTGACTGTTTTAAGTGTAATTAACATTCAAGTGTTTCGTCTAACGACTTCACGTGTTCGGTACTACGCTCTAAACACGCCACGATGGAGGATGAGATTGAACCAGGGGTAAGTGAATATTAAGCATGTCTATTATTGTGTGACTCGAAGTTGCATTTTTAAATATCACGTACGTCGTAAATATTGCCTTGTTTTAGTAAAATTGTCCAAAATAACAATACTATATGGTCTTTTTATTTGTGATACCGCGGAAGATACAGTTTTTATTATTATGTTTTATTTATTTTTTCTTAAATATAGGTACATATAGATACGAGTACCTCCATATAATTTATCTGACTTTAGGTATAGCCTGTGTTGAGGCAAAATACTTAGGTATATGCTTAAGTTGTATATAATTATATATATATATATATATATATATATATATATATATATATATATATATATATATATATATATATATATATATATATATATATATATATATATATATATATATATATATATATATATATATATATATATATATATATATATATATATATATATATATATATATATGTATATATATATATATATATATATATATATATATATATATATATATATATATATATATATATATATATATATATATATATATTTATATATATATATATATATATATATATATATATATATATATATATATATATATATATATATATATATATATATATATATATATATATATATATATATATATATATATATATATATATATATATATATATATATATATATATATATATATATATATATATATATATATATATATATATATATATATGATATATCGGGGGCTATGTATGAGGAGATGCATGAACGTGGAAGAGGCGAAGAATGTTTGCATGGACAGAGTGGTGTGGCGCTCTATTCTTTCTGCCTACCCCTGAGAGGATGCGGCGTGATGGTTAGTTAGTTAGTTAGTTAGTTATATATATATCGCGGACGATACGGTAAAGATCGCTTTGTTTTAGTAAATCTATTCAGAATATCAATAAATGATAAGGATCTTTGCAATGGACCATTCTCATGACGTGTTATTATTGGCTTATAAATTCATATGAAAATTCACAAGACTATCGGTAACATTCATATTGAAATCTGTAGAGAAGTAAGGGTGATATGAAGGTTTAAACTTATTTTTATCAAACGAAAAACGGATATCTCTATACGTCATCAAATTTTACGTCATCGGGTGTGTTATGGGGCGTATCCCTTTATGTATCTACTTTATAGAGCTGTAATAGTAGTAGTATGGAATCGTTTATGTGACGTCATTCGTTACCAACTTACGAAAACAACGTTTTTACGAAGGCGAATTTTGCGAATGAAAATGACAAATGAAAATATTGATTATATCGGCTGTTATAAACACAAAACGAGTCTTACACAATCCTTCATAGGTTGAGTATGTTAAATTAGATATTCCTCCCGAGTGATAATACCTTACTGAACTTGTAATGTCGCGGACCATACGGTAAAGATCGCTTTGTTTTGGTAAATCTGTTCAAAATATCAATATACGATAAGGATCTTTGCAATTAAACTTGTAATATCGCGGACGATACGGTAAAGATTGCGTTATTTTAGTAAATCTGTTCAAAATAAGAATACAAGGTAAGGATCTTTGGGATTGAACTTGTAATATCGTAAACGATACGGTAAAGGTCGCCTTGCTTTAGTAAATCTGCTCAAAGCATCGATAATTAAGAAATGAGATACCCACATAAATTTGGCGATCTGATCACGGATTTAGATATATGTGTGTCAATGCTCATTGTGTAGACTCACCTTATTTTATAAGAGGCAATCTCAAAGAAGAGGGCTCAAAAGACAGCCAGTGTAACTCACATATTTACGCAAATTCACTGATACCATTTCACACAAACTAGCAGCTGTTTTAAAATTTATTTTCATAATAAAACAAATCGCTCACTCCTTTCAAGAACGTCATAAATCAAAAAACTTGATATTTCAGGAGAACGTTTTTAAAGTTTAAAAATATATTACAATGTATTAAAAATATAGATCAAGCCACTTATTGAACTTTTAACTGTGCAACAGATCTTTTTAGGTAAAACCTGAAGGTTTTCTCTCCATTTGAAAAATATTTAGTATATTTAAAAAAATAATTAAACAATACCATTTCTTCAAAATACAAAAACAACACTTTCTGCCCTGTAGCGGGTAAATATTAAGTTAAAAATATGCCTCTTTTGCTGGGATATAGTACATTTTCTGGGCATTCCGAAAACGTGCACAACTGAAAATTGACGATTTTTTATTTATGACGTTCTTGAAAGGAGTGAGTGAAATGTGAAATGTGACATGGCTAGTTAAAATATATAAAAATACACTCGGGCCTCGTATAACACGGTTATATGGTTCCACTAAAACCCGTGTTATACAAGGTTTGAAGTTCATACAAAATTAGGGTTTGCATTCAAAAAAAAAATTTCAGCATAGTTGATATGAATATGTATTTTATCTTTTAATAACAAACATATGATTTAATTTTTTTTTCGTGTGTAAAAAGCGTGTACAATACATGCTTATACAAAAAAATTGCCACAATTTAATGTTATCACTTAAACCAGTCTATGACAGTCATCAGCCCCGTAAATGCCCAGACTTCTATATTCTCCTTCACCTTTGATGAGATGGAAAAAAATCTTATAAAAAGTAACTCTTTTAATTGGAGATAATCCAGATTTCTGATCAAGTATTTGGACACACTCAAAATGTTACATTAATTTTAATTTTCTTGTTGGGTTTACACTGATTGATTCATGAGGCTTTGATGAATTCTAATAGTCGCTTATTGCAAGGTAACTGGTGATATTATTACACATTTGTATTGCAATCACGTATCAGTTAGTGACTGAGATTAATGATAACGCATTAGAGATCTCCTCAACATTCTCTGCTCCTGGTACCAACGGGATATGATTTATTTATATTTCACTTCACTTCGAACCCTTGTCTGCATGGTGCATAGGGCACTGCGTCATATAAACGCACTGTTGTCTGCCTCCGTAGTGTAATGGTCAGCACTATAATTTATGATGGTTTGGCTATGTGAACCGAATGATGAGAAGAAAGAACAGTAAAACGAGTTTATGATCCGAATTGTTATTGGTAATAGAAGCAGAGGAAGACCGACGAAAACTTAGCATGATATAGTATTTCAAATACTTGAAAGTGATCAGGTCAGGAGTCGGAATAATTGACGTGTTATGAAATAAATTTTCAGAAATTATTGTCAAATTACTTAAAATCATTTCCTTTTCATTTGTAGGTATATTTTTTTTTATGTAAATCAGCATTTACATATGTAGGTATACAAACATTCAAAAAATCTTTCATTCATTATTTCAGTTGTTATCTCCGTCGAGATAAGCCCTGGAATGCTTCTTTCCACATAACTCGAGAGATTGGTAATGACGTCACTTTCGACTATCATCCCTGAACCTCTCTTGTCTCTAAGTATCCTGAGCTCCTAGTACAATACGACTTGTAAAAGGCATCTTTAAACGTTCGCCAGCCTCACGTTAACTTTCCATATATTTCACATAAACAACGCGTTATTTGACCACCGATATATATTATATAATACAAAAGATATCCCTGGAGGATGAAGTTTTTCATTGATTTAGGACTAAATAATAATTACTTATGTATATACTTATGTATGTATTACATCACCGCCTCCGTAGTGTAATGGTAAGCGTGTTTGGCTACCGTACAGAAGGTTTAGGGTTTGATTCCCAGGGGGGGGAAGGTGATATATTAAATATTAATACATCTTAGTGATTTTACGCTTATATTTAATTTAATTTCATTCATATTTATAATACTTTGATTTCATTCATATTTGATATTACCCTGGACTGGTGCCTGAAGTGGAGGGCTGATCACCTTTCCCTCACGTGTTAACGATCAATATTACACAATCAACACGGATAAGGGTTAAAAAGAAGAAATGATACTAAGAGACTAAAAGTAACATTTTTGATTCCTTGAATGTTTTTCGCAGATACTTTGTGGCACATTTTATAAACTTTATAAAATTAAACAACTTTGTTTTAACCACTTTTTTATATTATAAAACCACTTTCACCTTCCGTTTTCGACAAAACCTTGTCATCATCAGGGTTTATTAAATTCAGGAATACATTTATTTATCTTCTGGAAGAATGAAACGTTCAGTTATCGAACAAAATAAGATCAGTCACGAGTAATTGACTTTCGTAGCTGATAATGAGTTTAGCCATAATACACGTTGAGAGATGTTTTCTAAATGTTCACAAATTCTCTGCGGTGATAAACGCATTGATGTATGCTCTCCTGATATCTCAGGAATGCAATTTTGATTTTTTAGACAGAATTCTTCGTTAGTCATGGATATTGTACAGATTTTTTAAAATATTGAAGTGTTTTTGAATAGAATAGTTGGTAAATTAATTGGATGATTGATTCATGAATCAATTTAATTGATTTTTTTAAGTGTATGAATGGTGATTTAAATGAAATTGAAATTTATATAAAATGGTGTTTTCCTACTCTTTTTATTACCCTCTTTATTATAATTTTCTGTCTTTATTTCTAGATTATAAAATTAGCTTTATATCATAGTTTGTATTGTATTACTCGTATATTCTACATATATCCACGCACGGGTTATGCCCTTGTGGAATTTTTGTTTTACTATAATATATACACACACATATATATATATATATATATATATATATATATATATATATATATATATATATATATATATATACTCAGCTACCGTTCAGGAGGTCCCGGGTTCGATTCCCAGGGGGGGTCAAAAAAATATAAGTGATTTTTTCACTGTAATATTTATTCAACCCTGGACTGGTACCTGAAGCGGAGGGCTGATCACCTTTCCTTCGTGTGTAAACGATCAGATAACACTGTGTTCATATGAAGCAGTGCCCTATGCACCATTGGGCTGCGGATAAGGGTTTATTATTATTATAATATATATATATATATATATATATATATATATATATATATATATATATATATATATATATATATATATATATATATATATATATTTATATATATATTTATATATATATAAATATATATATATATATATATATATATATATATATATATATATATATATATATATATATATATTTATATATATATATATATATATATATATATATATATATATATATATATATATATATATATATATATATTTATATATGTTAAAAATAACAATAAATGATAAGGATCTTTGCAATGAATCATTCGCATGACGTGTTATTATTGGCTTATAAATTTATATTAAAAATTACAAGACTATCGGTAACATTCTTATTGAACTGTGTAGAGAAGTAAGGGTGATATGAAGGTTCAATATCTTAATTTAAACTTAGATATTTTTTCAAACGAAAAACACATCTTTACGTCATCAAATAAACGTCGATTTTTGGCACTAAAGAACTAAGCTGAATTTAATTCACGATTGTCATGGTTTATATACATTTTCCATATCTTATTTTATAAATATATCTTATTTAATAAATAAATAAGGAGTATATTTGAAAAAAAGTTACGATTCCCCTTTAAGTATTTGTAATAAATGCCCTCTTAATAAGTAAGAAAACAAGAAAAATATTTTACAATATATATGTTATTACAATGAGCCGCAGTTCTTCTTTGTCGGATTAGTTGGGGTCAGTTTGACCCTTGCGTCTAAACACAATGAGATTGGATGACCATTGTGCCGAAAACTTGACCCTTTCATTATAAATACAAGCAATCTTTTCTTTCTGTGTAAGGAATATAATAATAATAATTTTGGATATTTTAAATAGCGTCATTTTCGTAAAATACCAACTCAAGGGCTCTTCGTTGTGATATTATGTGATACATTGTTTAATATGTAGGTACGGACACGTGGAACGAATGAATAACAAGATAATTACTAAGAAGTTACGATTATATATGGCAAATGTGAGCGGGAGAACAGAACGAGGACAGCCGAAAAAGACTTGGCACGATCAGATCAATCAGAACCTTACATCCCGTGGTGTAAAAAATTTGCGTAATCGGATGTCATGTGTGATGTATGGACGTGAAGGAAGCGAGGAGTGTATGTTCTTTCTTCGCTAATTCGATTCACATGTCCAAACTATCTCAACACTCTAAACTAACTAACTAACAATGAAGCCGCCTCCCCGCAGGGGTAGGCAGAGAGAATATAACGCCACACCACTCTGTCTTTGCAAACATTCTTCACCTCGTCCACGTTCATGCATCTCCTTCTTAATTTTATATACAGTGATTATCTCAGCCTTGCATTCTTTACTAATTCACGACAATATGTATTACTCGACTGAGTGATCGCATTTCAACTGAATTTAGTCTACTTTTATGCTAAATTTCGTGTTCATCTTCTTCTTCCTGGCTTCATCCCGGTTTCCTCGTCCTCAGGTTGTGATAGAAATCATGGACAACGTCACCTAGTCCATGCCTTCGAATCATGTTATCTTTTTGCAGGATCCATGAATTTTTTGGTCTTCCTCTAGATGTCTTTCGAGGAAGATCCATGGGGACCTCCTAGTTCACAATATGTTCGGGTTCTCTGCGTCCTATGCGCCCATACCATCTCAATTGCCTTTCCTCTACCTTACTATTGATGTCTGTTACACCCATGCTTCCCCAATTGCGTGAAATCTTTATTTTGTCAATCAGAAATAAAATATTTAATTTTCTCCTCGTAGTAAGAAATGAAAATATTAAGTAATACCTGCTCTAAATGTCGTTTTTACGAGATATAAGAGTGAACTATCGTTATTTCACTACACACTGTAATGAATGTAAAAGGTAGATATATATATATATATATATATAAATATATATATATATATATACATATATATATATAAAACTAACTAACTAACCATCAGGCCGCTTCCCGCAGGGGTAGGCAGAGAGAATAGAGCGCCACACCACTCTGTCCTTGCAAACATTCTTCGCCTCTTCCACGTTCATGTATCTCCTCATACATACGCGCCGATTGTTACGACTCCTAACCTGACCACTTTCAAGTATTTGGCATACCTGATCGTGCCATGTTTTTCTCGGTTTCCTCTGCTTCTTTTCCCGCTAACATTAGCCTCGTAAATATGTTTTACCGTTCTTTCCTCACTACACCTCACCTATATCTATATATATATATATATATATATATATATATATATATATATATATATATATATATATATATATATATATATATATATATATATATATATATATATATATATATATATATATATATATATATATATATATATATATATATATATATATATATATATATATATATATATATATATATATATATATATATATATATATATATTTATAAATATATATATATTTATATATATACATAATATATACATTCCAACAATTATAATGGCACATATTTCACCTAAGTACGTTTAAATTGTAAGAAAGGGTGTGAATAAAGAATGGTGTGAATTTGACCCCGTCCATTTTATTTGATTAGTACATGCCCATTGGTCAAGTTAGGGTTGGATTTGTATACAGCTTGTATTGTAATATGCAGCCAACCCCTTCCCCTAGAATTATTTAGTATTTCAGTCGTTATTTTAATGGTTTGTTTTCGGGGATGATCATTAAAACCTGGATAATTTATTTTGAGAAATAAATAAATAATTTAATAGCGAGAGAATGACTAAGAAAATATATGTGGCGAATGTGAGAGGGAAAACAGAACGTGGACGACCGAAAAAGACTTGGCACGATCAGATTAATCAGAACCTAAAATCTGGCGGTGTCAAAAGTCTGCGTAATCGGAGGGCATGTATGACTAGATGTATGGATGTGAAGGAGGCTAGGAGTGTATGTCAGGACAGAAGAGTGTGGCGTTCCATCCTCTCTGCCTACCCCTGCGGGGAAACGGCGTGATGGTAGTAGTAGTAGTGGTAATAAATAATTTTACTTATTTATTGGCGTTGACAATCGGAAAACGCGGTAGGTATATGTTATAATGACGACGTATTACTTAGTAAAAATGTATTTAAAAAAAAAACGCAGATGACCGATTACCTTCATTCAAGTATCCAAAACTCATAATAACAAATAACATAATATTCATGATGAGTAATTTCCAATACTCATTTTGGGACATGGGATTAAGGTTAACAATATAATTAAAATGTAACTTTATTTTAAAATCACTATAAATTTGTAGTAGATTTATATTATCCACTGACACTTCGTGATGGAATTGCATTTTGATATATTATTAGATTAAAACCAATATTTTTAGCTTTTCCGCTTTATTTTTATTTGACCAGCGACCGGGTTTCGTCTTTTTGACATCTCATCAAAAATGAAGAAGAATATGGAAGTCTGGGCATTTACGGGGCTGGCGACCGTCATAGGCTGGTTTAAGTGATCATCATCGTAAGTTTCATCTCACCAATAGATGTCTCTAGTGAAGTTCTGGTAATTCAAGAATAATGTTTCAAAATTGGTTCATATATAATATATCCAACTTAAAGAATTTGAATAGTGTGATCGTTACCGACATCATCACCAGTCTGATGATGTCGGTAACGACGAAACCCGGTCGCTGGTCAAATAAAAATAAAGTGGAAAAGCTTAAAATATTGGTTTTGATCTAATAATATATTAAATTTTATAGTGATTTTAAAACACATTTACATTTTAATTATAAAGTGAAAAATCACAAAGTTAGTGCTTCAAATATAAATTATATAAGATTTACAAGACTGAAAACAGATAAGGAAGTAAAAAACAAGAAAACACAGGACAAAATGTTAAATATAAAGCAACAAAAGGAACAGTAAATAGGCATATAAAAAAAACATATCGTAGTCATACAAGAGAAAGTGACCAACTGCATTTTTTACAAAAACGTGATTATTGACTATTTGATATCTTACTAGCTTAATATTGCCCTGAAAAAAATCCCAAAGCTATTTTAAACTTGGAAGTATAATATATTGACTTGGAAGTATAATACAACGACTAACAGCATTGATGATTATTTTCTTGCTAACCAAAAGTGACTTAAATGGCCCTCCTGAACATTTAACGTTTTGTTAGTTGGTCACTTTCTCCTGTACGACTACGACATGGTAAGAAGCATGTTTGAAGGGAAAAAAGATTTTTTTCATATTTTTATTTTATTGTTATCATAATTTGGACTGATAGATATATCAAAATATACATTTGCCCCAAAAATTGCTGAACTGCGAATCAACGTGTGTCAATGTGCGACTCATTTTTGCGGAGAGAAATTACATCTCGAACCTAGTCGTTATACCCATTTAAAAGTATTTTTCTTCACAAGTATGAGGGATAGCGAACCTTTTTGAGCCTGAGTGCCAAAAAATGTCACAGGCCACTTGTGAATTTTGTGATTTTTAATATAAACAATGCATTACTACAACATTTTGAGTATGTTCAAATACTTGTTCACAAAATCTGGATTATCTCCAATTACAGGGGTCATTTTCATATTATTTTTTGACATCTCATCAAAGATGAAGAAGAATATGAAAGCCTGGGCATTTACGGGGCTGACGACCGTCATAGGCTGGTTTAAGTGATCATCATCGTAAGTTTCATCTCACCAATAGATGTCTATAGTGAAGTTCTAGTAATTCAAGAATGATGTTTCAAAATTGGTTCATATATAATATATTCAAGAATTTGAGTAGTGTGATTGTCAATAATGGGTAGTATTGGTGAATGGTACACGTGTGTAAAGTGATGACCTAAACCAGCCTATGACGGTCGTCAGCCCCGTAAATGCCCAGACTTCCATATTCTTCTTCATCTTTGATGATATGTCAAAAAATAATATAAAGCATCATTACATCGAAAAAAGTACTTATTAATGGAAAAATAAAAGAAATAAATAAAACATATTTTTAATAAGAAAATAGAACCATTAAAACATCATTATAAGTGAGATTTGAATTTTTAATTCAAATTTTACTTCGTAAATACCACTTTTGTGTATTTATTAAGTAAACTTAAAATAGTGGCATTTCCTTAGTAAAACTCAAATTAAAAATAAATAGATTTTACCACAAAGTGACTGCCGATAAAATTTATGAGATTTTGATTGTTAGATGCTGGATGCCATTTTTTAATATCGGGTTCATAGCTGGTAGCTGTGAATAGAATACAAGCAGTATTACTTTCTCTACTTTGTATGTCTGATTTAATAAATTTCTTTGAAGAAAATAATGATTCACTGAATATGTCGAGGAAAAAATTGTTAAAATGCCCATTGCTTATATAACAGTTTAAAAAAAAGTTAAATCTTTTTTATTTTTTCTCTTCATTCGTGTGACATGCAAAATCGTTTCGCGTGCCACCTAAGGCACGTGTGCCATATGTTTGCCATCCCTGGTATATGAGATCTCAAGCGTGTGTTTAACCGCTAACACGATAGAAGCGAAAGTGTTGTTATGTTCGCCGGACTGTGAAATATTAAGGCTGTCTGAAAAGTTAAGACGAATTTTTGTAATAGGAGGATTTAGTCAGATGGGGAAGACGATGCTGGAATGCCCATGCCAATAGAATGCAAGAAAGTAGATCCCAGGGTGTAAGAAAGTAGATCCCAGAATAAATCTCTTCTTCTTCTCCTTGAAGACCTGCAAAGCGACCAACGAAGTCAATACAATTAATAATAAATGAATAATAATAAAAATGTATAAACAACATTTTGAGTATTTCCAAATACTTGCTCACAAATCTGGATTATCTCCAATTAGGATTTATTTTTTGCATTATTTTTGACATCTCAACATAGATGAAGGAAATATGGAATTCTAAATAGGGCTTACGACTGCCATATACTGGTTTAAGTGATCACTTCACACACGTGTAATATTCACCAATTCTAACCTATGATTGACAACCACAATTCTCTAATTCTTGAAACTTTTAGATACTTATTTAGATTCTTGAAACTTCTAAACATCTCGAAGTGTCAATTTTAGTAGTGTGGTTGTCAATCATGGGTAATATAGATGAATGTTATACGTTGTGTAAAGTGATCACGCAAACCAGCCTATGACAGTCGTAATCCCCGTAAATGCCCAGACTTCCTTTTTCTTCTTCATCTATGTTAAGATGTCAAAAATAATGTAAATATTTATCTTACTTATTTTTATCTTCTCGCTTTCTACGTTTTCTCTGAACGCTGCTAACTGCCCTATCATGTAATATAAATATTAATTTGAATATTATAATAACGTATGGCTACTGATATAACCATGTGGTGCAGTAATTAAAGAATAAATTAAAAAGTACAATCATTGTTTGAGCGAAATCTTTAAAGCAAGAGTACGCATTGCTATTCATTTTGGTATAATAAAAAATGCTAATTTAAGACGATTTTACACTAGGCGTCGTAAAAGTCACTAAATGAGGGCCACTGAGCAGCGCCACTAAGCCTCGTAACCTCAGCCGTTGATGCTTTTCTTTTTTTTCTTTTCTTTTATTTTTTAACATATTAAAAAATATATGTATTAGAGACCCAACAAGCCACCTTGTGTGTCTTGTCGGTGGAGTTCTTTTTTAATACATTTTTATTGTTTTTTACTATTTTAACCTTATATACACACAAAAAAGGGGAAAAAATTAAGGATATTATACATTTTACAATTTTCATAAAATTAACTCTTTATCATTTACCCATTCCTTTATTTTGCCTTTGTGCCATATTTTATTTTGACCTCTTACATCCGTCGGCAACAAATCAAAAATGTTCGGAACGATACATTGCAGTTACATTACATTAGCAGCAATGTTTTTCTTAGATTTTTTTTTAGATTTGCGATCTGTATTTTATCAAATATACTCACATATCTAATAATATAGGGCGTAGGACTAATCACCTTGTCTTCGAAAGAAGATCTATTTACTAAAATTTCTTTTAATAATATATATATTATTTAAATTTCTTTAAAATAAAGGAACAACCCGCCAAGCCTCTACTTTTGGAGGCTTGTCTGCAGGTAGGAAAGTAAGGATATGGAAGGTAAATGTGAAAAATACATCACAAACACCCAGACCAATTGAAAATATATCTTTCTTGAATTTATTTTGCAAATAGCGGGAATTGAACTCTCGACGCTAGTTTCGCAGTCGAGCGTCTACCCAACTACGCCATGGCAGGAAATCTAAAATATATGTATTTTTAATAAACTTTATTTTTAAATTAACGTATTACTGTCTCATATCAAATAAGTCAAAGATGATTCGACAAATTATACGCCCGCTGTATGGATATGTCGTCGGACGATCTTTTTTGAGGTATATTTTATTCTCCCAAGGTCTAATTCTTTTACATTATTTTTATCTTAAAATTTTAGGAGTCCATCTTGTGGGGTCTTGTCTTGCAACATGTCCTGCCCATTTCCACTTTAGTCTTGCTACGTGATCCATGACATACTCCATTCTGGTTCTGCTCCCAATTTATTAATAAAATAAGAAGAAATATAAAATATAATAACTTATTTTGAAATTTTAAAATATTTAATAAATTGAATATGAAATAAATTTTCGGGGATTATTGAAAGTAATGCTGTAGAAGTTTTTTTTTGTCGCTTGGCAGTGTTGATTTCAGCTGCTGAAAATATGTCTACTATGTGAAGGGAGCTTAACGTTTTTTCTAGGAGTTAATTGGAGTGTCACAGAGTATAATAATTAAAAATATACAATTATTATGTAAACATTTAATAGAGGCCTGTGTACACTTGTATACACTGAGTAATTTAAATTCAAATTCCTTGATTAAGATATTATTTTTGATAAAGCACAGCGCACTAAAGAGTAGTTATTATTTTTTTTGACATCTCATCAAAGATGAAGAAGAATATGGATGTCTAGGCATTTACGGGGCTGACGACCGTCATAGGCTGGTTTAAGTTATCACTTTACACACGTGTCACATTCACCAATTCTACCCATTATTGACAACCACACTCAAATTCTTGGAAGTTGTATACATATATATATATATATATATATATATATATATATATATATATATATATATATATATATATATATATATATATATATTATATATATATATATATATATATATATATATATATATATATATATATATATATATATATATATATATATATATATATATATATATATATATATATATATAAACATATATTTATATATATATATATATATATATATATATATATATATATATATATATATATATATATATATATATATATATATATATATATATATATATATATATATATATATATATATATATATATATATATGTATATATATATATATATATATGAACCAATTTAGAAACCTTGTTCTTGAATCACTAGAAATTCACTAGAGACATCTATTGGTGAGATGCAAATAAGCTTTTTACTAAGCAGAAACTCTTGTATTAGTATGTGAGGTCCGAATCCCTGATTATAATCACATACATGAGAAACGTCAAATATCATTTTCATTTTTATTATTTTAGCTTATATTTTGTCCGCCTCCATAGCGTAATGGTCAGCACGCTCGGCTACCGTACTGGAGATCCCGGGTTCGATTCCCAGTGGGGGTCAAATAAATATAAGTGATTTTTTCACTCTCATATTTATTCAATATTACCTTGGACTGGTACCGGAAGCGGAGGGCTGATCACCTTTCCTTCATGTGTTAACGATCGAGATAACACTGCGTTTATATGATGCAGTGCCCTATGCACCATGGGATAAGGGTTTGAATGAATATTTTACCAGTTAATTAAAAATAAGATGAAAAATAACTCCTTTAATTGGAGATTTGTGAACAAGTATTTGGACACACTCAAAATGTTGTCAATAGTAGTTGAATGTATGCATGTATCAATTCAACAACACGTTATATTGGAAGGATATTACATAACTATGGGGTTTTTATTGTTTTTTTATTATTATTTATTTTATTTTTTAGGTAATCATCCAGAGTAAGGATGCATAATTAATAATAAAAAAAACATTCTTATTGAATTAGCATGGACACACACAACGAAATAAGTACGAAGAACTGCTGCATTACTAACTTAAATCAGCTATAAATAAAACTACAAGCAAAGTCAAAGACAGTGAATCGTGGATCGATCATATATTAGTTAAATAAAAAAATCATAATAAAGTTGGTCACCCCACCTTAACAAAGTCTGCTGATCATACTATTTTTTTTTTTTTTTTGAATCTGAGCCCACCATCCACCCGCAGCAGTTATAGAGTCCTGAGGGACTCTCTGTCAGCTGCACATTGAGGAAAATCTTCAAAATATTTCTGAAGAAATACATATTGCTCTATTCAATTAATGAGGGGGGAGGAGGATGTACGGACAGAGGCCGACACTTCATCCCCACCCCTCGGGATCCCCTCATTACCTCTTTTAATTTTAATAAAATAAAAACAATAAGAACACAACAAAAAAAAAAAAATAATAATGTTTCCAAAAATAAAAAAAAAACAGAATACAATTTAAGACGAACACAAACAAATATCATATGATCATACTATTATTAACACTCTCCTTATCATTCATCGTCCACTTTAAAATGATGAATGATAAGGAGAGTGTTATCAGGTATCACCCAAAATTGGGTGGTTTGCCAGTAAATAAAAAAAAGGAGAGTGTTATATTACCGTACCACTAAGTTAACAATAACAATAATAATAGATAATAATAAAACCCTTATCCACAACCCAATGGTGCATAGGGCACTGCGTCATATAACCGCAGTGTTATCTTGATCGTTTACGCATGAAGGAAAGGTGGTCAGCCCTCCGCTTCGGGTACCAGTCCAGGGTAATATTGAATAAATATTAGAGTGAAAATATCACTTATAACACTACTCAGGCGGACAAAAATTAAATATTTATTCCAACGTCTTTAGTTCCGGAGAGACTGGAATTTCACATAAACAGTTGTGAAATAAACTGTTTATTTTTGCGCAAACGAATGCCAAAACGACATTCCAGAAGATGTGTTTGTTGAATAACAAATTTGAGAATTCCAAATAAAAATAGTTACTGTTATTAGATTTTTTAATTTTTCCGATTCGAATACAAAATAGTTACGGCTAATGTTGATGGAATTCAGCGCATTTTCACAACACAGTCCGTTGTATGTTGTGCGCGGCGATATAATATTTTGACATGTTTGTGCATTGAATTCCAATTTTTGTCGCGCATTATTCAATAGTTCTTGCTAGCAAGCCGCGAGGCTTTAAGTCATTGGTGGCCAACCTTTTCGGCAGCCAAATTTAAAAAAAGTTTGTCCGCCTCCGTAGTGTAATGGTCAGCACGCTCGACTACCATTCTGGAGGTTCCGGGTTCGATTCCCAGGGGGGGTCAAATAAATACTAGTGATTTTTTCACTGTAATATTTATTCAATATAACCCTGGACCGGTACCTGAAGCGGAGGGCTGATCACCTTTCCTTCATGTGTTAATGATCGAGATAACACTGCGTTTATATGATGCAGTGCCCTATGCACCGTAGGGTGCGGATAAGGGTTTGAATGAATGAAATTTAAAAAATGAGATTTCCTACCGGGCTGTAAAACAAAATTACTTTTACTTTTCAAAGCAAATGAGAAATATGTACATCTATTGTTTTTAAAAAAAAAAAGAAATAATAAAAATGAGAATCAAACATATTTAATGTTGGGCAATGTTATAAATAAAAATAAAAATTAAACAAAATAAAATAAATTCTAGTGAAAAGTCTGATTTTTTAGTCAGAACTGTTTCGTTGATAACATCACGCAAACAGTTTTCCAAATGCTTCAAATCAAATAATTTTGTCACGGGTCGTTATTGTACCAATACACGGATATTGGTATTTAGAAGAAATTGTCACGACAGTGACAATCAGTGACTTCCATATCTGGGATATGATACGAACTACGCACGATGTAATGTTCTTTTGGTGGTTTTATGTACACTCAAAATGAAAAAAAATGTGTAATATGCTCCGCGGGCCGCGAGAAGACACCCGCGGATCAAACGATCAAATGATTTTTTTTCTTATCAAATGATCAAATGGATGAAACTATTTCCATTTCATCAAAAAATTTTCTCAAATGGAAAATTCCCTAATATCCAATAGACATACAAAGAAAACTTTTATTCAAAAAATGATTATTTTATAACAGCAAGTTAATATTTACATTAATTAAAAAATACATAAAAATATAAATACTCAAATTTTTTGCGCTGAAAATGATTTAATGTGATACCTTAGCTTGTCGGCTTGTACAAATTTCAGCGATATCGCTCACTCCTTTCAAGAACGTCATAAATCAAAAAACTTGATTTTTCAGGAGAACGTTTTTAAAGTTTAAAAATATAATACAATGTATTAAAAATAAATATCAAGCAACTTACTGAACTTTTTACTGTGCAGCAGATCTTTTTAGGTAAAACCTGAAGGTTTTTTCTCCATTTGAAAAATATTTAGTAAATTTAAAAAAATAATTAAACAATACATTTTCTTCAAAATGCAAAAACAACACTTTCTGACCCGTAGCGGGTAAATATTAAGTTAAAAACATGCCTCTTTTGCTGGGATATAGTAAATTTTGTGGTCGTTCTGAAAACATGTACAACTGAAAATTGACGATTTTTGATTTATGACGTTCTTGAAAGGAGTGAGCGATATGTGATATAGCTACTCTCATTTCTTCATCCAAACTGCTAAGCCAAAGTTCACAAATCCTTTCCATGAAGTTTAGGGATTCTCGTATGGACCATCCTTTCAACATGATACCTACGTCTTCTAATATATATAAATATAATTCAAAGCCAAAAAAACTAGATATTATTGACTTGAGTTTAAAAAATCCTTCGTATGGGAGAGTGCAAAAAGTTTCTACAGCAGGTAGGCAAAAACTGTGAGAATTGGATCGAATTTTTGTCCAGGTAGGTCCTATTGAAATTCGCGAACAATAAATGGATCCTTCGTGCTACAGTTTTCGCTCTGAATCGTTCAATAAGGATGTCAAGGGTCATCCTAGGTCCAAAGGAGAGAAATGATCCTTCATACTGCCCGAAAATACTGTAGGAGCGAACTATTTGGGTGACTGGGACGTGGGAATAATTATATCGTACTCGTACAGGAGAAAGTGACTAACTAACCAAACGTAAAATTTCAGGAGTGCCATTTAAGTCACTTTTGCTCGACAAGAAAATAAACATCAATGCAGTTAGTCATTTTTAACAAGTCAATATGTTATACTTCCAAGTTTAAAAGCCTTTGGGATTTTTTCAGGGCAATATTAAGCTAGTAAGATATCAAATAGTCAATGATCACGTTTTTGTAAAAAATGCACTTGGTCACTTTCTCCTGTATGACTACGATATGAATAATTTAACTTGGTTTTTTGCATACTATGTATCACACATTTCATTTTATTCTACAAGTTGTTATTTACTATCTAGTAAGAGTTCGGGTATGTAACCACCGCGCGCCCTAACCGTTACTACTGTCTTGTTTTGTAACTTACTAATAAATTAAATATCACGTCGCTTTGAACACAATCTTCGCCTCTTCCACATTCATACATCTCATACATACACGCTGATTATTCTAACACCTGATTTGACCACTTTCAAGTATTTTAAATACTCGATATTGCCAAGTTTTCTTCGGTCTTCCCCACATTCACCTCGTAAATTTGTTTGACTATCATTTTTTCACTCATTCGATTCACATGCCCAAAACAACACACATTTCTTAATTTTATCGATAATGCTTATCTTGCTTTGCATTCTTTCCTTATATCACCATTCGAACATCTATCATTCAACGTTTTGCCGCACGTTCGTCTGAGAGAACGTTTTTTGTCATTTTATTTATTATTCAATAAACTTCGTTATTTTCCTTATATTTAACGATTTAATTTTTTTATTACTTATTTTTTTACAGAATAGATGTATTAGCGGGCTTATTGCTAAGAAGCAATATCTATCAACCAACCAAAAATATGCATATACATACATATTTTTTCATATTGAAAAACGACTACGTTAAGATATTCCTTTTTTCACTTTAATTTGACCAGTGATCGGTTTTCGTCGTCAAACGAAATAGAAGTGAAAAAGCTTGATAGTTGTTCTTTCATTATATAGTTTTTTTTAAGCCATAAACCCAGTTACACTGTGTAAATGCTACAAGTAGTAAAATAACCTTTCCACCAAACAAGTCATAAAAACTGCAATAATAACAATGCTGAAAAAATCGTTAAAAAAGCTGGTCAAAGACGTATTTACAAAATTATGCTAATGCAGAATGGGAATACATCATGCCTCCGTCTCTCTCTTCCACATTGAACTACAAATTCGCAAACCGTTTTTTATTGTCTCTAAAAGGGTTAAAAAGGACCGTCTTAAGAATCGTATCTACCTGGATTACATTCATTGCAGGGCATTGTAGACCCCCGAGAACAAGAAAGTGTCTTTAAAAGTAAAATATGGTGATCGAATCAATTGTGTGTCGGGATGACCCCGGGTCATTTATACCCGAGCATGTAAATGTAATGAAATCGCGCCGTGCAGTATTAATAATGAATGTATGCAAACGAAGAATTCAACTGGTATTTTTTGACCCCCGGCTGACCCTACATTCGTTGGCGACACGCCGTGGAATAACTCGGATTTGACGAAAATTTTGCAAACGGGGTCCCGATGACCCCGCGCGAGCCTGGAGGTCACCTAATAGGTCCTAGGATCCCGATTCCTTGTCCAAAGGGGTCAGGACTGCGCGACAATGGCCAGTCTTTACCTGATCCCCGATTTGACGGAGGGTCTGTCCTTACCCCGTTTCCACTTTACTGACCAAGGGTCGAAGGAGGGTTGAAATCGGGGCTCTTTCGCGACACACAAAGGAAGGGATACCCTTCGATAGTTCAATTTGAAAAAATGGGGTCATTTTTGACCGTTCTGACCCGGTGTGAGTTTCACATTGTCCCTAGCTGACCTTAATTAAGTCCGGATTTACGACGAATTTGCATACATCCCTTTACGATTTTCTACAGCAGGTAGATTTCTCTTTGAAAAATCAGAGCAGAGAACGGGGTGATACAGTTGTGGGAACTGATTTGGGCCAATTTTGATAGGTTTCGCACAAGGCATATTTGCGGACCTTTAGGTACGCCGGAAGGGACAATGGACACTTTTGGGCAGTTAGAATTTGCATTTTGTCTATTGTCCAAATATTCCCGATTATTCAGCTCCCATATTGCGAATCCTACTTTCGGAAGACGACGAACCTTCGCGACTCTTTTGGCCGCTCGTTTCCCATGATGGTTCCCGAAAAATCGTTACAGTTTTGGACTTGGCCATTGTTTAGAGTCTGATGGATGATTTAAAGGATTGGAAAGGTAGGAAGTGACCTTAGTTTTTTCCTTTGATTTCCTTTCGTGAAGGTCCGGATTCCGTTTATGGTAAATTGGAAGGTGCTGTTCATTAGACAATGGTAGGTAATAATATTGGATCATCTAGTTTCCTTCGACCGTTATGTCCTTCCATTTTGACCGTTGGATTTCTGGTAGGTACTCGAAAGTAACCTAAAAAATCGTTAAGACGGTTGGACAAGTTGAATATGATACACAGTGAAAGCCAAGTGTTGTTACTATGTAATGGTGTTTATCATTGTCTATTTTCCTTTTCAAACAACCAAACAAAGCAATTGCTGCAACTACATAAAAAAATGATATGATTGCATTACACCGATGGTTATAATTCTTTGATTTGATCCAAAAAAATTAGGCAAAAAAATGACAAGTGAAAATTGTCTCTTTTCATTTCAAATTAAAGATACAAATGGGTAGATTTTATTTATATTGATATCTCAACATAAAGGACGAAGAATATGGAAGTCTGGGTATTTACAGGGTTAACGACCTGTTATTAGGTTGGTTTAATAGATAGTGTGTAGAGATGATAATGTTAGGGGAATTGAACCTGGGATCTTTTGCACGGTAACTTAAGCGCTTACCACTTCCCTAAAGTTACGTATGTACCTTGTGATTAATATTTACGATGTATTTTTCCGTATTAAAGAAACTGTTACACAATATTTTTGCTCGAAATGACCAATAAACCATTTTAATAATTGCCGTCACTGTGAATTACGCTTATGTGTTCAGTCGTTAGATCCGTGGCTCTAAAAATTGTGTTTTTGTATGTATTTTTAATTTAAAAAAACTAAGTGATAATTTTTTTATGGTTAGCGCGTTTGTCTACTGTGCTAGAGGTCCCGGGTTTGATTCCTATGAGCGCTAAAAATAACGTGAGTGGTATTTTACTACAATATTTATTCAATATTTTTCTGAACTGGTACCAGAAGCGCAAAGGTGATCACCTTTCCTTTATGTATTTTACGATCAGGATAATTCTACTTTCATACAATGCTGTGTCCTATGCATTGGTAAGGAAGGTAATATGGTATTACATAAGAAACAGTAAAAAAAAGAAAAAGAAAATATTGAGTGTAAGTCCCTCTCCAAGCACAAGAGATATATTTTTAGTCTATTTTTTAGAGAGGCATAGCATAACTAGTATACGATATCGCTCACTCCTTTCAACAACGTCATATATAAAAAATTTTCAATTTTCAGTCATGCATGTTTTCGGAATGCCCAGAAAATGTACTATATCCCAGCAAAAGCGGCATATTTTTAACTTAATATTTACCCGCTACAGGGCAAAAAGTGTTGTTTTTGCATTTTGAACAAAAGGTATAGTTTAATTATTTTTTAAAAATTCTAAATATTTTTCAAATGGAAAATATCCATTCAGGTTTTACCTAAAAAGATCTGTTGCACAGTAAAAAGTTCAAAAGTGGCTTGATATTTATTTTTAATACATTTTATTATATTCTTAAACTTTAAAAACGATCTCCTGAAAAATCAAGGTTTTTAATTTATGACGTTCTTGAAAGGAGAATATGTTATAAGGAGAAATGTCTAGTAAATTAATTAAATTGTAAAATTTTTTGTAAGTATATTAAATAAGAATCAGTTAAATCAATAATAATATATGTTCAAATATGAGTGAGAAAATTAAATTCAGAGTGAAATTTTTCAAACGGAATCATAATTTTACAGCTTTATAAAGAAATTAATTCATACATCGGACTACTTAACAATGACATTTTTTTATTGAAATGTAAATGATTCGAGAAAGCTATATGCTTCCAACTGAGGCAGCATCAATACCCTATCTTACAAAATTACAATTGACATACGAAAGAAATTCATCAACTGTCCATATTTCAAATGATAATGCAATTTAGATGTTAACATCAACATTACACAAATGTATAAAGTCGTAAGCTCTTGCATTTATTATCAACCTTGCTTATTATGTACAAGTATTAAATATAGTTTCCTGGATGTTTCTTCTGACTAATAAAGATGTTTTATTTTAACCTGTGTTGGGAACAGGAGGGATAATCAAGTGTGACCCGATCAGAAACGTGTCAACATTTGCTCATTGCTAGGAAGACACCACGTAAATTATTTGTTATTTATTTTTCTTATTATGCACAAGGTTCAAGTAGATTCTTATTTTTTCTAGCTAATATCATGTTTTATTTTTATCAATATTGGAAACAGGAGGGATAATCTAGTGTGGGTCAATCAGGAACTTGTCAGCATTTGCTCATTGCTGGGAGGAAGCTACGTAAAACTCGTCGCTTGCTCAGACTTCCATATTCTTTCATACACATGCATGCTTAATCTTAAGCTGAGACACCAATAATATAAATGCAGAAGCTCGTTGGAGAAACACTGCTCAAAAGATTAAATGCAATAACAAGACAATGTAGTCCTTACGCCACGACTTGTCACCTTCCGAAGAGTCAAAGTCCCGTTCGTTAAAACTAGCGACAAATGGAGGACATCACTTTTACACAATATTATCTACTGAGTTAAGGTACGGGATCCAATTACCGTTCCTCGTGCAATCAGAAATAAAAAAGCTGGGAATTCATGCGACTTTGACTGCCTGATTTTTTTTTAGGTCAAGGGATCTTGCATCCCTTATTAGGTCTATTGTGACCTCCCTCTGTATCACAGCTCACTCTCAAGACCTACGTGAGTCATGTAACTCACGACCTGTCTTGGTGGTAAGAGCTTCACCTTCTCGGAGTCCAGTACTGACATTACTGTCGGTCGCATACAAGTCAAATAAGCCACTGCTAAAGTATACGACTATCTTTAGGTCGAATTCCCTTGCCATTCCTACTTTCTTCCTTTTTTCTATGCTTTTTTTAGATGGGAGTTACATTATTTATTTACCTTGCTTATTATGTACAAGGTTTATATAGATCATTAAGTGGATTTTTGTTTCTTCTAGTTAAAAAACATGTTTCATTTTAATCTTTATTGGTAATAGGAGGAATAAACTAGTATGGTCCAATCAGGATCTTCTCAGCATTTGCTCATTGCTGGGAGGAAACCACGTTGCACTCCTCAGGAGTAATCGGACTGTTTACTGTCGTCAGCAGACCTTCAGTTCCATTAGAAGAGGGTTCGGCATTTTGTATTCTAGCTTGGTTTAAGGTACCAATGTCCTTCGTTATTTTTATCATGTATAATACCACCTCTCGTGACAGTTCCTTTTGAACTAACATGGATGCGATGTCGGATAGATCCTTACCCAGGCACCTGCAACACGCCTCTAGCTGTTGTCTTTGAAAGCTGAAATGGGGGCAAAGTATCCACAGATCTTCTTAATTTTTATGTGTCTACGGGCTGTTATTCCTTCTATCATGAACGACGTCACCTAGGCTAAGCCTGATCCTAAGCTAAGCTAAGCCTAATCATGTTATCTTTCTTCTTCTAGACGTCTTTCGAAGAAGATCCATGGCGATTGCCTAGTTCTCGATATGATCTCAATTGCCTTTCCTCTACCTTACTATTGATGCCTGTTACACCCAGGCTTTTACGAATGCGTGAACTTTTTATAAAGGTACCATATTTATATATACACACATATCGCTCATTCCTTTCAACAACGTCATATTTAAAAAATCGTTAGTTTTCAGTTGTGCGTGTTTTCAGAATGCCCAGAAAATGTACTTTATCCCAGCAAAAGAGGCATATTTTTAACTGAATCCGCTACAGGGCAGAAAGTGTTGATTTTGCATTTGAAGAAAAGGTATTGTTTAATTATTTTTTTAAAAATACTAAATATTTTTCTAATGGAGAAAAAACATTCAGGTTTTACCTAAAAAGATCTGTTGCACAGTAAAAAGTTCAATAAGTGGCATGATATTTATTTTTATTACATTGTATGATATTTTTAAACTTTAAAAACGATCTCTTGAACAATCAAGTTTTTTGATGTATGACGTTGTTGAAAGGAGTGAGCGATATATCTACCTCCCTTGATGTTCCAGAATATTCATTACAGTGCATAGTATAAAATCCCGATAGTTGACTCTTCTATCTCGTAAAACTGACATTTAGAGCAAGTTTTATTATTTTTATATCTTACTTCAAGGAAAAATTTAAATATTTAATTTCCACTCGTGCTCCAGTAATACATGGCAGTAAAATAAATACGCTCAAACGACCATAAATACACGTTTTAATATGACATCTATGTCATATACTGAGTGTCTTTCTGTGGCGATAATGCTCCCACACACACCACACACTGTGTCCCTTATCTATGCAGATTTTACTAGACACATGACAACGGAATAATGCATAAACCGCGATAATAGCTGGCTGAGCCTCTTTTCCGAGACTTATCAGTCAGTGGGAAGGAAATTGAAAGAAATACAACGATATTCAATTGATAGTACGTACGTACATGCATAACTTGGGTGATATATACTGCTTCATAGCAATAAGCCAGCAAATCGTATATTCGATACTTATAACCCTTATCCGCACCCAATGGTGCATAGGGCACTGCATCGAATGACGCAGTGTTATCTTGATCATTACTTACATAAAGGCAAGGTGATCACTCTTGCGCTTCAGGAACCAGTCCAGGGTAATATTAAATAAATATTACAGTGTTAAATCACCAATATTTATTTTCACCCCCCCTGGGAATCGAACCCGGGACCTCCAGCACGGTAGCTGAACACGCTGACCATTACACCACGGAGGCGGACAAAAAAAAATCGATATTCGATACAAAAAGTTTAATATATGAAATAGATAAAATTAAACAACTTACTTTTAACCACTTTTTTTTATTATTAGTACACTTTAACGCAACGGTTTCGACAAGAACCTTGTCATCATCAGGGTTTATTAAATTCTAAAACATAAAAAACATTAAAATATGTACTCATAGTTAATTACATTCCCTTATTTAGAGTGTGTGGAAGTTTTTAGTAAGAGTAGTTTTTAGTAAAAAAAAATACTCTCCTTATCATTCATCGTTCACTTTTTGTGTAATACCACTTTAAAAAAGTAAAAACTGTTAATGTGGTATTGCACAAAGTGAACGATGAATGATAAGGAGAGTATTGTATGCAAGATTTTTACAGAATTATTTATAGTATGAGACGCCTGAAAACATCATTAGGTCGAGACAAAACCAGAATTTGTGAATAAAGGTTTGGAGGTACTTAAAATATTTCGATAAATATTTGTGGGTAGGTACTCAAGTTCTGAGACGTGATTTTTCAAAAGTCGCGTTTGAATATATCGTAGTCATACAGGAGAAAGTGACCAAGTGCATTTAAAAAAAATTGATATCTTACTAGCTTAATATTGCTTTAAAAAATCCCAAAGGATTTTAAACTTGGAAGTATAATATATTGACTTGGTAAAAATGACTAACTGCATTGATGTTTATTTTCTTGCCAAGCAAAAGTGACTTAATTGGCCCTCCTGAACATTTTACGTTTTGGTAGTTGGTCACTTTCTCCTGTACGACTACGATATGCACATATACTAGTAGACCCCTGAAAACATCATTAGGTCGTGATAAACCCAGAATTTGTGAACGAAGATTTGTTCATACTCATAATATCGCGAAAAATATACACGTACGTGATTTCGCAAGAGTCGCGAATGACCGTTTGCACATATGCAAATCCAACGATTTTTAACCCCTTGTACACGCTGCAACAATGCTCTGTGGCCATTAATCATAATTACATCTGGCTTAGGTAAACATCCCATTGTCCCGCGAAGGGACAGTGCTGCTGGGGCTTCCCGCTTCCGGCATCCTGCTCCCTTGGACGCAGGAGGAAGTGACTGCCTTGTCCATAACCGGTTAGTCCTCGCCGTACACCGATGTCCTTCCTGCTTGGTCCTGTGTGGTGACGATATAAATCCTGGCCGAAAGTCGTTCTCGTTTTTATTGAAATGAATTGTATTTTATTGAATTTATTGTTTTGGCATTCACTTTGTGGTAAGACATGATGAAATTGTAAAAGGAAAACACTTGTTTTTTTTAACACTTCGAGTTTATTTTATGACGAGTTAGTTTTGGAAGCTATGCTTCCATCTTCAGGTTTAAATGTTTACATTAGATTATAAGATGTTATTGGATTCATTCTTATGTATTGGAAATCGTATATTAAAAAAAAATGTAATTGATCGTTTGTTTGGTAAAAATCTTAAATTTCCTTATTTGATAGCCATCAACTTTATTTTCTTTGAACTCAAGTAACATTTAACAATTATTTTTTTTTCATTCTTTAAACATCGTTTTTATATTGAAAAAAGAAATTTTTCTTCTAAATAAATATTAGCTTTCAAAAAGCAAAGAGTTATTGAAAGTTTAAAAAAAATTTTTTTTTCAATATATATTCTTCAAAAAAATCAAATTCCAATACATTCATATATTGTTTAAATGTGTACATAGAAACGCCTGGATCCTTGCACAGCCGGTCGCTTACTGAATTGTATGTTCCCCTTAAGTTATCTGACGATTGCTTTGAATTTTTGAAACAACGCGCAATTTTGCATTCCTATCTAAAATAAAGATTATTAAAATAAAATGCTAAAGCATTCTATATTTGCGTTTTTATTTTATTTTTATAAATCTTCTTACTACTTTTTAATACTTATTCGCACCCAATGGTGCGTAGGGCATTGCATCATTGCATACACACACACGCACGTATATATATATATATATATATATATATATATATATATATATATATATATATATATATATATATATATATACATATGTATATATATATATATATATATATATATATATATATATATATATATATATATATATATATATATATATATATATATATATATATATATATATATATATATATATATATATATGTGTGTATATATAATTTTCATAATTTTCTCCCTTATAATTTAGAAATATAAAATAACACGAGTGCTACAATTTTTTAAATTTTTAAATCAAAATTTTAAATCACAAAGTAACGCATACGCCTGAAGATATATACATCGAAAAACGTTCTAAGAATGATAAAGTAAAAATTCAAATACAAAAAAAAAACTATTAATAATCTGTTCACGACTTTCGTTTACCCTTAATGCAACCCGAACACCTATTGTGTCAGGTCGAAACCTGTTTCTCAATCGGGGGTCAGAAGTGAGATGAGAATTGGGACAGCTCCCGGATGCTGTGACCGCGAATCCCCGCTCACCCCTGCGCTCCTGTTACCTGGATCTCAGATTAGGACACCATGTGACATTAATCATCAGGTCTCTCATTGTCTGAGGTGAGATTCTGTGAGAATATCGGAACAGTTCAAAGATACATGAAAAAAATACAAAAAACGTACAAGCTATTATTTATTTATTGATTTGACGTTTAATTTGTAGAATCCATTTTAATTTATGTATTAATTTTAAATCAAACACAGATTTTTTGAGTCTACTAAGTTGCATTTTATTAAAAAATAAATTAAATAAAGCTATTGTTTTTTGACATCTCCTGATAGATGAATAAGAATATGGAAGTCTGGGCATTTACGGGGCTTACGACCGTCATAGGCTTGGTTAAGTGATCACTTTACACACGTGTAACATTAACCAATTCTACCCATGATTGATAACCTCCCTACTCAAATTCTTGCAAGTTTATTTTAGCTTATAATTAATAATTTAAGAGATAATCCAGATTTTCTGAACAAGTATTTGGACACACTCAAAATGTTGTAAATAAATTATCTGGTCAAATTATAAGCTTAAAAAATAAAAATAAAAATGATATTTTCTGGCGTTTCTCATGTGTGTGATTATAATCTAGGATTCGGACCTCACATACGAATATAAGAGTTTTTGCTTTGTAAAAAGCTTCTTTACATCTCACCTATAGATGTCTCTAGTGAAGTTCTAGTAATTCAAGAACAAGGTTTCTAAATTGGTTTATACATATATATAGAACTTCCAAGAATTTGAGTAGTGTCGTTGTCAATAATAGGTAGAATTGGTGAATGTTACACGTGTGTAAAGTGATTACTTAAACTAGCCTATGACGGTCGTCAGCCCCGTAAATGCCCAGACATCCATATTCTTCTTCATCTTTGATGAGATGTCAAAAAATAATATATAATTAATACAAACATGCTACGTTAAAACAATACAGTGAGACCTATGTTATAAGTTGACCTCTATTTTTTTAGTATTGTAATTTATAATAATATGTAATATCTTTAAATTTCCTCAGGTTTACAGTATTGCACAATGGCACATTAACCCTTCCTTTTACGATAAACAACCCCTCCAATGACCTCGTACCAATGTAACCCCAAGCTTATAACTTATCTTACGCATGTAAAATATATATAGGTAATTGTCAGTATCATAGGAACCTATGGACAAAATCGGAAAGGGGTTTATTTGGGACGTGTCTAAGAAATTATTACGTAGATAATCATTTTTTTCGACACGTCCGATTGATTAAAAGGAATAAAAGTAAAGTGTCAGTAAAAAAATAATAAAAATAATTCAGTAAAGGTATTTCAGTCATAACTCACTTAACATAACGTTTATTAAATTAATTGATTCGGTAATAACTTTGTGGTAAAAATCCATCCATTTAATATAAGTTTTACTTAGTAAATACCACTATTTCTTAAAATCTATTGTGAAACGCGTTTCGATGCATTCTGCACATCATTTTCAAACACCGTAGATGATGCAGAATGCATCGAGACACGTGTCACAATAGATTTTAAGAAATAAAGTATTTATTAAGTAATATTTCATTAATTGATTCGGCAGTTACTTTGTGGTAAAATGTCTCCATTTTTTATTTAAGTTTTACTAAGTAAATATCACTTAGTAGAAAAAGTGATATTTTCTAATTAAAACTTAAATTACAAAGTAAAACTTAAAATGCAACGTTTATTATTTAATACTAATCTTGTTTTTTTTTATGTACATATGTAGGTTTTCAAATATCGCTCACTCCTTTCAAGAAATATTTGTCATAAATCAAAAATCGTCCATTTTCAGTTGTGCATGTTTTCGGAATGCCCAGAAAATGTACTATATCCCAGCAAAAGAGGCATATTTTTAACATAATATTTACCCGCTACAGGGCAGAAAATGTTGTTTTTGCATTTTGAAGAAAAGGTATTGTTTAAGTATTTTTTTTAAATTTACTAAATATTTTTCAAATGGAGAAAAAACCTTCAGGTTTTACCTAAAAAGATCCGTTACACAGTAAAAAGTTCAATTAGTGGCTTGGTATTTATTTTTAAAACATTGTATTATATTATTAAAGTTTGAAAACGTTCTCCTGAAAAATCAAGTTTTTTGATTTATGACGATCTTGAAAGGAGTGAGCGATATGTAATGTGTTATTGGTGATTTGTGAGTTGTTTCGCTTTCTAGTGATTATAGTTATAACTAACTAACTTAGCATCACGCCGCTTCCCCGCAGAAGAGAATAGAACGCCACACCACTCTGTCTTTGCAAACATTCTTCGCTTCTTCCACGTTCATGCATCTCCTTATACATACTCATAACCTGACCGCTTTCAAGTATTTGGCATACCTAAAAGCGTTTCAAGCATACCCGAAGTTTTTGTCGGTCTTCTTCTGCTCGTTTTTCCAAATATGTACATTCACCTCATAAATTTGTTTTACCGTTCTTTCCTCACTCATTCGTTCCACATGTCCAAACCATCTCAACACATCTTTCTTAATTAAGAAAAGATTATAGTTACAGTGTGAGTAATTCTTACCACATTTTGAGTGTGTCCAAATACTTGTCCATAAAATCTGGATTATCTCCGATTACAGGAGTTATTTTCATATTATTTTTTGACAAAAATAAAATAAAAATAACTCCTGTAGTTGGAGATAATCCAGATTTTGTGAACAAGTATTTGGACACACTCAAAATGTTGTAAATAAATTATCTGGTCAACTTATAAGCTTAAATAATAAAAATGGAATTGATATTTTCTGGCGTTTCTCATGTATGCGATTATAATCCAGGAATTGGACCTCACACAGTAATAAAAGAGTTTCTGCTCAGTAAAAAGCTTATTTTCATCTCACCAATAGATGTCTCTAGTGAAGTTCTAGTGATTCAAGAACAATGTTTCAAAATTGGTTCATATATATAGAACTTCAAAGAATTTGAGTTGTGTGGTTGTCAATAATGGGTAGAATTAGTGAATGTTACACGTGTGTAAAGTGATCTCTTAAGCCAACCTATGACGGTCGTCAGCCCCGTAAATGCCCAGACTTCCATATTCTTCTTCATCTTTGATGAGATGTCAAAAAATAATATGAGTAATTCTTGTTTTTATGTAATGATTTTCCGTTGCAATCTGAAAATTATACCAGGCTAGCAGAACGCGCTCAGTTGCGTTTAACACCAACAAGGAACATTCCACGCTGATCATACTGCGGCAAGTCCCGCAGATGATTCTGCCTTCTGAGCGGTCAGCTGTTCGCGCACCTACCTGTGGAATACTTTAATAATAAATTGGTAATAGTCTCTGTAGCAGTGTAGGTCCAGCTCGCGATGGCATCTCATCTCGGCGGCCACGTGCGCAGGTGGGGTCACATCTGCTCGCCTCCGCGACAGGTGGAATTGTAGGTACTTCAGTAATACCTGTCTACCGTTTTTAGTCCAAGCAGTAGCTAGTGTTCATTTCTACATTTGCTGGTATCCTGGTACTCGACCGCGAGACAACAATCAGAAATATGTTGTTATTTGTCACAGTGGTGCGTAGGGCACTGGGACGGATGATTTAGCGTTATTACTATCGAAATGGGTAGTACATAATAATAATATATTTATATTTTTTGTTTATTAATAGCATTGTTAACTTTGTGGTATGCTGAACAGTCTCCTTGGCATTCATCGTTCACTTTGTGTAATATCACTTTAAAAAACACTACTTCACAAAAAGTTTCACTTTAGTTTTACATAAATAGCTGACTTGACACAATTTCACTTTTGTCTTCGTTTGACCTGATGATGGAATGCTTATTCCGAATCCGGTAGTCATGAAGCAGTGTTTGTTTAAAGTGGTATTGCACAAAGTGAACGATGAATGATAAGGAGAGTGCTATTTTTTTCGGTGTTTAATAGATCAGTAATATCAAGTTATACACACATCTTTTTCTAACCTTAATCCGCACCCTATGGTGCATAGGGCACTGCATCCTATTGACCCAATGTTATCTTGATCGTTACTTACATGAAGGCCAGGCGATATTTGAGTGCAAAATCACTAATATTTTATACATTTTTTGATATTTCAACATTCACCTCACATTCGCCATATATACCTTCTTAGTCATTCTCTCGTTATCCATTTGCTCCACATGTCCATACCACTTTAAAGAGCTTTTAACCTTTTTAGTAATCCCTAGTTACCCTTACATTTCTTTCTAATATCTTCGTTTTAAATTCTGGCACACGATGATTTTCCACACATTCGTTTGAGAGAGCGCATTTCAACGTTTATATAACTAAAAAAACTAAATAACCGTCACGCCGCTTCCCCACAGGGGTAGTCAGAGAGAATCGAACGCCACACCACTCTGTCTTTGCAAACATTCTACGCCTCTTCTAAATTCATGCATCTCTTCATACATAACTCCTGGCTATTGCGATTTCTGATTTCTTATATAGGTATGTATATTAAAATTTGTAAAACCCATTTGCAATATCTCTCAAAATAAATAAGTAGTTTTTTTCATAATCTCTGAATTTATGAATGGTATGAATACCTCTTCCCTTAAATTAATTACGCTTATTTTCATAATGCAGTTATGATCCCTCTTGATAAAACATCCCTCGGATGAAATCCAATCTTGTTTTGTGTATTCTCTCCTTAAATGTCACTTAATTCATTAGGGACCCTATGCCAGGGGTGAGAGTCATCTCGCGCCCCTGAGCACACACAGTACCTAAGGGTACCTACTGAGAATTTCCAATGCGAATGAAAAAGTTAAACTCTAAGAGTAGGATGCTTTGTTTTTTTTTCTTTAACTTTCGAAATAATGGAAAAAAGAATATATAAGTAGATAATTTCTTAAAATATTTTCCATTATTTTCTTAAAATAATGGAAAAAAGAACATATACTTTAGTAGATATTTTCTTAGAATACTTTCCATTATTTTCTCAAAATTTTCTCTGAGTTATTGAAAGATAAGAAGTTTAAAAAAAATTATAGAATTTTTTTTTTTTAAATATATTTTATAAATACTTATGTGTATAAAATTAGTAAAAAAAAGAAAAAATTCAATATTCTTTAAAAAAAATGTTCGTGAAATGACGTGTGGCTTCCTGGGTTGCCGAACACTGAATGAGATCTGTTATTGCGAGTTTCCCCTTAACGAGTGAGGTGCTTTGTTAATATTTTTTGTAATTGTCGAAATAATTTAAAAAAAGCCTATAAAAGTAGATTTCTACTTATTTTTGAATATATTATTACTCTAACCCTTATCCGCACCCAATGGTGCATAGGGCACTGCATCGTATTGACCCAATTTTATCTTGATCGTTAATTTTATGGAGGCAAAGTGATCAGTCCTGCACTTCAGGGACCAGTTCAAAGTAATATTAAAGAAATATTAGAGTGTCAAATCACTAATATTTATTCTCGACCTCCTTGGTAATCGAACCTGGGACCTCTAGCACGGTAGCTGCACACGCTGACCATTACACCACGGAGGCGGACTAAATATTACATTTTTACATTATTCATATTTTGTTTATTATGGTTTTTGCACGGTATATGAGTGAGAACATTGTTAAGGAACTTTTTGATTCTCGAAATAATGAAAAAAAATCTACATTAATAGATTTTGTTTCTCGTTTTTATAAATATTACTATATTAATTTGAAAATTTTGTTTAAATACGAGTATATCATGGTAAATACATTAATCACGCCGGTTCCCCGCAGAGACAGGCAGAGAGTATCCAAAGCTACACCAATCTATCATAGCCAACATTTTTCGCCTTTTACACATTCATGTATCTCTTCATACATATATATATATATATATATATATATATATATATATATATATATATATATATATATATATATATATATATATATATATATATCCCTTATCCGCACCCAATGGTGCATAGGGCACTGCGTCATATAAACGCAGTGTTATCTTGATCGTTTTTTACACATGAAGGAAAGGTGATCAGCCCTCCGCTTCAGGTACCAGTCCAGGGTAATAATATTGAATAAATATTACAGTGAAAAAAATCACTTATATTTATTTTACCCCCCTTGGGAATCGAACCCGGGACCTCCAGAACGGTAGCCGAGCGTGCTGACCGTGCATACCTACTGGCTATTGGGATTTCTGTCCAGACCACTTTCAAGTATTTTACATAAGTAAGCATAATATGAGTGACTAAATATTACACCCAACGCTTAGTCAAGTTGGAAAAATTGTTATTATTGTGGCATTCTAATCCTGTGGTCAAAAAGGTGCCTAATTAAAAGAAGAAGAAAATTACGACATCCGTTTTTTTGCGTCGCGATCGCTTCCCAAACGAATTATCACCAAGAAAAGGTTCAACAGTTCTGAATATTATTAGATTCAGGTACCTACCTGCCTTCTTCTGTTTTGCATTTTTAAATATTCAAATTCGGAATGTATTTAAAAAAAATCCACATTCGATATTTAAAATTTAAACGTTTTCCGTTTTTAAATATCTCAATTTGAATAATTGAGTGTCGAAATTTAAATACGACGAAAACTATTTTTTATATTTATTTTATTTTAAATATCCAAGTACCTAATTATCATCGTGACATACTTACAATTTCTGCTTCCGTAGCGTAGTGGGTATCAACTTTGACACTGTAAATTGGGTCCTTGGGTCGATCTCAAACTATCTCAAACGTTCAAATTCATAAAGCAATGAGTACCGCTAGGAGCCGGTCGTGTCTCTGCTCATGAAATATAGTATATATATATGTAAATTTATATATATATATATATATATATATATATATATATATATATATATATATATATATATATATAAATATATATATATATACATATATGTATATATATATATACATATATATATATATATATATATATATATATATATATATATATATATATATATATATATATATATATATATATATATATATGTATGTATATATATATAAATATATATATATATATATATATATATATATATATATATATATATATATATATATATATACACATACATATATATATATATATATATATATATATATATATATATATATATATATATATATATATATATATATATATATATATATATATATATATATATATATATATATATATATATATATATATATATATATATACATATATATATATATATATATATATATATATATATATATATATATATATATATATATATATATATATATATATATATATATATATGTATATATATATTTATATATATATATATATATATATATATATATATATATATATATATATATATATATATATATATATATATATATATATATATATATATATATATATATATATATATATATATATATTATATATATATATATATATATATATATATATATATATATTTATATATATATATATATATATATATATATATATATATATATATATATATATATATATATATATATATATATATATATATAAATACATATATTTATATATATACATATATGTAAATATATTGTAATTAGATTTTTTTTAAATAAACAAAACATTTCAGACATAATTTATTTTTAACATTTCACTTTTTATGCATTTTTTATTAATGTTTTACTTAGTAAATACCACTATTTCTTAAAATCTACTGTGACACGTGTTTCGATGCATTCTGCATCATTTTCAAACACCGATTGAAAATGATGTGGAATGCATCGAAACACGTGTCACAGTAGATTTTAAGAAATAGTGGTATTTACTAAGTAAAACATTTAAAAAACAATGGATAGATTGTTGAATCAAATAATGAAATAATTTTAATGATTTTTTATTCTGCCCGGATGTTTGTTTATTCCAGATAATGTCGGATTAATATTAATGTAGTCAGTGATTTCAATGGGATTTGAACCCGAGGTCACGTGGATTGTGAATAATGATCTTTGACCACTGGACTACCTAGTCACTTCATTAAAAGACAATCGTCACATTGAAAACGCTTCAGCGATATCATCAGTAAAGAAACAAAGTAATGTGTATTAAAATATGACTTAGCGGCAGATGGTTTTCATCTGGGGGTATTTTAAAGGACCAATGTACGATAAATCGCAACTTATTTTTTTTAAACCCAGGTAACTTTATCCGCCTCCGTGGTGTAATGGCCAGCGTGTGTAGCTACCGTGCTGGAGGTCCCGGCTTCGATTCCCAGGGGGGGTGAAAATAAATATTAGCGATTTTACACTGTAATATTTATTTAATATTACTCTGGACTGGTTCCTGAAGCGCAAGAGTGATTACCTTGCCTTCTTGCAATGATCAAGATAACACTGCGTCAATTCGATTCGGTGCCCTATGCACCATTGGCAAAGGAAGACCGAGGAAAACTTGGCATATTTCAAATACTTGGGTTTGGTCACGTCAGGAGTCGGAATGTGTGAGGAGAAAGGAGATGTATTTTAATTTATTTATTTAAAAAATCATGGCTTTGGATTTGTCACCATTCATCAACAAATCACTTGAAAAATGTATGAGGAAATGTATGGATCTAGAACAGGCGAAGATTGTTTGCAATGACAGATTGGTGTGGCGTTTTATTCTGTCTGCCTACCACTGCAGAAATTCGTCGTGTTGGTTAATTATTCCGGGAGTGAGTTTCTGCGGGCAAAACTGTATCTGGGGAGTGAGTTTTTTTTCTATTTTTTTAAACTTTTTATTATTTTATATCATGGTCTATGCTATAAGCAATATATTTTATGAATAATAAAAAAATACGCCAGTAAACATGATTTATATTAAAATTATCGATGTTTTGATAATTTCGATATAAATCATGTTTTAAACATATTTCAATTCAATTCAGTTCAATTCAATTCAATTTATTTAATAAAAAAATAATATATACATTACAAACAATATTCAAGGCGTATATATTATAATAAAAGTAAGCAATAAGACTTAAAGGTGTAGAAGAATCCCGCTTCGGAAAACTCCTTCGGACACATGGAACAGATCAATATCCAATGTGATATTGTTCAACATAGCGGTAGCTCTTCCTACAAGCATAACCATCGGCAGGTTGGTCCTGTATGTAGGAATGTGAAACAATCTATGCCGACGCTGTCTTAGGTAACTATCGGGAACATACAGACCAATGCTCTGGATAATTTCAGGATTATCGATCATACCGCGCAACAATCGATAAAAATGCGTAATCAAATACACATTCCTTCTAGTCTCTAAACTATTGTAGCCAAGCATACCCTGGAGAAACTGGGTCGGATAGAGCCAAGGATAATAGCCGTACTATCTCATGTAGAGATACCTCAAAAACTTCTTTTGGACTTTCTCTACCATAAGAGAGTACTTAAGCTCGTGTGGCCCCCAAATCATCGAGCCGCTCTCGAGTCTACTTCGCACCAAGGAGTTATAAAGAGTTCTCAGCACGCGGGTATTTTCGAAAACCCTGGCAGTACGCAGAACAAATCCTAGCATTTTCAATGCATTACCACTGACTGCCTCTATATGATCATGTTCTCATAATTATAAATAAATTATATAATAATAAATTATAATTTGTATCGGCCGTACATGTACGGCCATACTTCTCTAAAGAATGTTTGGTATGGCCGTACTCCCGGACAGGTTTAAAGCCATATTCTCCAGACTTCCATATTCTTCTATTCAAGATCATCCCCGCCAATATTAGTGTTTTCTCCCCAAAATAAAAGGGGTGTTTTTTTTTACAATTTGTGATGTTATGATGCAATTTGGGTGCAGGTAGTATGTAGGTGGAAGTAGGGTTGATAGTCAGGTATAGGTTGATTGGAGAGGTCGCGTTAGGGACCGGATATGCTGACATCAGGGTAGGTATAGGGATGCGCAAAGGTCAGAGACCCCGGAAAGGACCTAAATTATAACAAAATAAACCCTAAACTAATATGAATATGCTTCGTTAATATCTAATAAATAAGAAATAATTGGTTTTTTATAATGTCAAATATTGGAAAGCATAGAAAGTGTACTTTCATCACACTTTCACGAAAATATCAGAAATATTGGAAAACATAGAATGTGCTTTTTCACGAAAGCAGCAGACAAATATCGACGATCATAATGTTTACTTTTTATGAAAATATTATAAATACTTAAAAAAGATAGAATGTGTGCTTTAATGAAAATAACAACAGAAATATTGTAATTTCACGAAGACATAACAAATATGCACAGAACATTACATTAAAAATATAAAAAGATAAGATGCGGAAGAAATTCATACAGTGTGAGCACATTTGGCTACCACACTGGAGATTTCGATTCCCAGGGGGGTTAAAATAAAAATTAGTGATTTTTTCTTTATAATGAGACTCTAAGACAAGTCAATAAACATCGGCTGCAATATCGGTTTGAAAAACTTAAAGAAAAAGCTAATTAATAGAGCAAAGTAAAAATATATAAGACATGTCGCTCACTCCTTTCAACAACGTCATATATCAAAAATCGTCAATTTTCAGTTTTGCATGTTTTTGGAATGACTAGACAATTTACTATATCCCAGCAAAAGCGGCACATTTTTAACATAATATTTACCCGTTACAGGGCAGAAAGTGTTGTTTTTGCATTTTGAAGAAAATGTATTGTTTTATTATTTAAAAAAAATACTAAATATTTTTCAAATGGAGAAAAAACATTCAGATTTTACCTTAAAAGATCTGTTTCACAGTAAAAAGTTCAATAAGTTGCTTGGTATTTATTTTTAATACATTGCACTATATTTTTAAACTTTAAAAACGATCTACTGAAAAATCGAGTTTTTTGATATATGACGTTGTTGAAAGGAGTGAGCGATGTGTAAGACCGATTGCCGCATATGGGATAGAGACCAGAGCAGACACAGTGAGGAACAAATCTCTTCTAAAACTTCAGAAATGAGGACATTGAGGTGCATAACCGGGAACGCGTTAAGAGATAAGGAACACGGATATTCGGAAAATGTAGTACGAAAGAAGACAGCAAAGATGATTCTGGAATGCCCGTGTCAATAGTATGCAAGAAAATAGACCCAAATTGCTCTTTGAGACAACCCAGACTATCTGGAAGACCTCCAAAGCGATGGCGTGACAGCTGGCTGTCACGTCACAAGAGACGGATAAGGAACAAACAGATCCTAGGACCTATAAGAAGGAAGAAGATTGGTACTGATCATCTTGTCTTCAAGTAATTAACTATCAATATAATACTGCGTCGATGCGATGCAGTGCCCTATGCACCATTTGATGCAGATAAGACGTTAGAAAAAGAATATATATATAGAAGACAATACATTAATGATGGAATTCTAAACGTAATAAAAGAGTAAATTATTCCATTTTGCTTAGCTCAGTAATTTAGGGTTTATTAGGGTGTTAGGGGAATGCATGCAATAAAGAACTTTTTTATATTTGACATAAAAAAAACGTCGTCATTGTATCGGAGGCGGTTAACTTTGGACATATCAGTAATCAGTTAGGGGTCGTGAACCATTTGGTATTATGCAAAATATTAAATTTCGTTTAAAGTACATTAAGTTGTGATTTATTTTATGTTGGGCCTTAGGAAGGATTAGCCTCCTGCGATGTCGATTCCCAGCTGTCAATCCATCTCTTTCATGGTCTGTCCGAGAGTCATCTACCTTTACAAAAGAAATTGTATTGTTTATTTTTTTTTTAAATGTACTAAATATTTTTGAAATCGAGAAAAAACCTTCAGGTTTAACCTAAAAAGATTTGTTGCACAGTAAAAAGTTCAATAAGTGGCTTGATATTTATTTTTAATAGATTGTATTATATTTTTAAACGTTAAAAACGATCTCCTGAAAAATCAAGTTTTTCGATATGTGAAATTGTTGAAAGGAGTGATCGATATGTAGTGTATTATTGGTGATTAGTGAGTTATTTTGCTTTCTAAGTTGAAAGGAGTGAGCGATATATCATGGTCGATCAAAAAAGGTTTTCGACCAACGGCAAGACATATGCCGTAACGTCTTTCGCCCAGGGCAGGTGTCGAACGCTTTCTTCCGTTAAAGTTTCCTACCCACGAGTGCCTAGCAGAGGTCCTTGCGCCTCCTGCCGTCCTGGGAGCGGGGGAAGGGACGAGGTACCCATCACAGGTGGCGTCCGTGGCACGCGCCATACTCCAACAAGATACACATATTCCTACATCGCTCACTCCTTTCAAGAACGTCAAAAATCAAAAATCCTCAATTTTCAGTTGTGCATGTTTTCGGAATGCCCAGAAAATGTACTATATCCCAGCAAAAGAGGCGTATTTTTTACTTAATATTTACCCGCTACAGGGTAAAAGTGTTGTTTTTGCATTTTTTAATTTAATTATTTTTTAATATCTAATAATTATTTTAAATAAAATAAATATTTTTCAAATGGCGAAAAAACCTTCAGGTTTTACCTAAAAAGATCTGTTGCACAGTAAAAAGTTCAATAAGTGGCTTGATATTTATTTTTGTATTATATTTTTAATTATTTATAATACATTACATTGTATACATATAATACATATAATACATTATATTGTATTATATTTTTAAACATTAAAAACGTTCTCCTGAAAAACCAAGTTTTTTGATTTATGACGCTCTTGAAAGGAGTGAGCGATATATGGAGATCCTCACCAAAACGTCACATTTCCATTATAAATTTATTTATTTATTTAAACTTCACGTAAAGAAAAGAAATAAGTACATTGCAAAGCAATATCTCCCAACCTACCAAAAACAGACTAGTTTTTTTTAAATTACCTAACGTCCATGTGACTCTGAAATCTAGCTACGGCTTGTGCAACACCGCTTATCATGACCCTACTTGGGCTTCAGCTTTTTAAGTTTTATAGCCTATGCCTACTTGTGAGTGGATTTACTTTTTATGTTTAAAGTTACTATAATTTCATGTAATTCATGAGTGAAAATTCTAGGCAAAAACACTCGCTAAAATAGACTAGTGATATTTATCAAAACGTTTGATACCATATATAGCTGTTTGCAATTAGAGGGTAGATAGTACTTGAACATTAAAAAAAACATAAATTACAAATTGATGATAATAAAGTAGGCGACGGAAGAAAGGAATTTAGGGATGGAGGTAGAGGGAAAAACTAAGGGAGGAGCTTTGATGGACAGTTAGGATTCTAATGATAAATAGTAATGTCTCAGACGTTTCTTAAAAGTTATTAGAGAAGGTACATTTTTTACAGGGAGAAGTATTTCATTCCATAGTCTGGCCGCTTGGACAGAGAAGGAATTACTGAAGAATGATGTATTTTTTTTTTTTATTTTTTTTTTTTTTTTAACTCTTTATTCCAGCTTGACTAAGTGGTGGGTGCAATACTTAGTCAGCCATATATGTTTTACAACATTTTATTTAAACAATGAAATTAAAAATAAGAAGGAAATAAGAAATTGAAAGAAAAAAAAATAATAAAAAATAAAAATAATAATAAAAATAATAATAATTTTTGAGAGATGTAGACGAAAATTAGCTCGCTGGCAAACGCAGCACTGCGCTCCAGTGCCGCCACATGTCCAGCCCCCATCTGTGCTCCACAAGCCGCTTTATGATGAGGTGGGAGCTCTTCATCAGCCTCTCCCGGAAGCCTGCCACTCGGTGCCTTAACAGGCCATCCCAATGTGGTAGGCGTGCTGTGGCAAACATACCACTCGCGCTGCAGTGTCGGGGTAACTTCATTAAAGCTCTGTAGCCGTATTATAGCGAGGAATGGAAAGTGTTCTTTCTTGAAACGATTTTAAGTAATCAGGAATTCTAGCTTGTAAAATTGGTACGTTTTGACAATGATAATGATTTCATATTAGTGTAAGCCAGGATTGGTCACGTTTTGTCGCAACTTTAATTGATATTTCGATAGAATATAGTAAACAGAACAGATTTGCATTTAAAGGATTTTCTTTGTGCAATATTGGAAATGTAACTTTTTAGTGAGGACCTCACACATATCATACCTTGTAGGTACCTACTTACTTCCTCGACCCTTTTATGTAGCAAGCGCTTGATAACGGAGTAACGAGAGGGTCGCTTATCTGACGAACTGATTTAATGAAATTTATTTTTGAAATCTCAACATAGATGAAGAAGGCATTTACAGGGCCTATGACTTATCATAGGCTGGTGAATCTTAAGCGTTCTAACAGGGGCCGAACGTGTTTCCACGCGAATTATTCAAAAGATAAAAAAAAAAATATGTATTGAAAAAACATTATTATAATTTTTTAACTCCTTACGAAGATTGTATATTGAAAAAAAAGAAACATTTTTTCTATAAATGCTTTTTCTAAAAAACAAAAAATATCCAATTTACATTCTTTAAAAAAATCGGCCGGAACAGACATGTGACCTCTCCGGTGGTCTCCAGTGGAATGAATTTTCGAATATCCTCTTAAGTAAGCAAACCATTTTGCAAGTACATATCGCTCACTCCTTTCAACAACGTCATATATCAAAAATCGTCAATTTTCAATGTTCCAAATTTTCGGAATGTCAAGAAAATGTACTATTTTCCAGCAAAAGCGACACATGTTTCACATAATATTTACCAGCCACAGGACAAAAAGTGTTTTTTTGCATTTTGAAGAAATTGTATTGTTTAATTATATTTTTAAAAATACTAAATATTTTTTAAATGGAGAAAAAACCTTCAGGTTTTACCTAAAAAGATTTGTTGCAAAGTAAAAAGTTCAATAAGTGGCTTGATATTTATTTTTAGTACGTTTTATTATATTCTTAAACTTAACAAACGATATCCTGAAAAATCGTGTTTTTTGATTTATGAAGTTGTTGAAAGGAGTGAGCGATATAATATTAATTACACAGCGAAATTAAAATTATAAGTTTGCCATATGTATAAATGTATAGAAATTGTATTAAAAATGTAACTGTAAAATAAATTAAAAGAAATAAGTAATAACAACAGTTTGAGCATCCAAAGAGATGAATCACACGAGCAAGATGCAATATCAAATATAGATCATTCGCGATCGGGAATCCTCGGCGCCGGTCGGCAATCCTCGGGATGATGTCGGGGAACAGGAGATGAGAAGTGAGGGCCAGTTGGAGATTGTGGAGGAGATAGAGGAGCTGTGAAAGGGGAACAGCAGGTGGGAGAGGCACGAGGCAAACTTGGAGTACCTTGTGCAGGGGTCGAGAAACCATTTTTTTAAATAATTAAAATGTAACTTTGTTTTAAAATCACTATAAATATTTTATTATAACTTAATTATAAGGTCTACCGGTTTCGAAGCTAGCCGCTTCTTTATCAAGACTGATTAATACAAAAAACACCATCTACTTAACAATATACAAAATATTTTGACGGTTATTGAACGAAGCTTAGGTTGATCTCAAGTGGTTTATTTTTTTTTGTTGATTCTCAGCGTAAAATATTTATAGTAATTTTAAACTACTACTACAACTACCATCACGCCGTTTCCCCGCAGGGGTAGGCAGAGAGGATGGAACGCCACACTCTTCTGTCCTGACATACACTCCTCGCCTCCTTCACATCCATACATCTAGTCATACATGCCCTCCGATTACGCAGACTTTTGACACCGCCAGATTTTAGGTTCTGAGTGATCTGATCGTGCCAAGTCTTTTTCTGTCGTCCACGTGTGATTTTAAAACAAAGTTACATTTTAATTATAAAATGGAAAAATCACAAAGTTAGTGCTTCAAATATAAATTACATTTTTTTTAAACCTAATTGTAATCATCTGTCGATGAAAACATTTGTAGTTTTCGAAACTATTCGTGTGAAATTAAATAAATTCCATAAGTGGGCAGGGGCGTGCATTCCGTATAGGCAGAAAATACTGTTATATGGAAGCGAAACGTGGACTATCGGGCAGGCAGAACTGGGTGGTTGGAAGCGTTTGAGATGTGGTGCTACAGGCGTATGTTGGGGATTCATCGGTCAGAACATGTAGGGAACAACAAGGTTACGCCATAATATATGACACTCAGACCTGCTTCTTACGATTGCGGAAGGCATGTGCGAAGGCACAAACTATAGAGGATGACCGCTTAAACTACATGGACCAAATTATCTCCTATGTGCGTTGTAGCTGGTACTCCGAATTTAAGAGATGAGCGGAAAATAGAGAAGGATGTAGACTG
Organism: Brachycentrus maculatus; assembly: GCF_059751285.1. Taxonomy (NCBI): domain Eukaryota; kingdom Metazoa; phylum Arthropoda; class Insecta; order Trichoptera; family Brachycentridae; genus Brachycentrus; species Brachycentrus maculatus. The sequence continues at coordinate 1,137,236 of NW_028281092.1, forward strand.
ACCAAAGATTGCCCGTAACCATTAAGAATTCCAGTAGTGATCATGTCTTTAAGAACAGTGTCCGTCGATGGTGGCTTCGCATTGGAAGGGACAAGGTAGAAAGTGACTTAATTAAAGTCCAGGCGTAATTATTTTATTGTAAAACCTTTAAACTGTAAATTATTATTGTATCTCCTGTATTAATGTATATAATCTAATAACTAAAAAAAAAATGCATTAACATGTTAGTATTCGGCTCAACACAGGCCATGCCTAAAGATATAGTAAATATATATATAATAAATAAATATGTATCTATGAATGTATTTACGTATTTATGAAATAAATAAAAAAAATGTATATATTGGGTTGATGCAAAAGTAATGACCGTTTTTTATGATCCCAGGTAAAAAAAAAAAAAATTCATAAATTATAAATAGTATCTTCTTTTTTTATGATTCCATTGTATAAAGGATGCTTTCCCTCTACTTTTTATTCAGTTTTGGCCTGGCCAGAGTACAGTAATAACCCCTTGTATTTTTTCAAAATGTCGTTCGATATAGTGCATTTACGTCATTGTTTACTTTATGAATTCCGTAAAGACAATACCGCGAGTGTGGCAACCAAAAACATTTGTGAAGTGTACGGAGCAGATGTCATCAAAGTTCGACAGGTACGAAGATGGTTTGCAAAATTCCGATCTGGAGATTTTTCACTCATTGATAAACCACGTATCGGGCGGCCATTGAAGTCTGATGAAGACGAATTAAAAGTCATAATTGATACCAATCCACGTCTAACCATCAGAGAGATTGTGTCAATGATGGGAGTCAACCAAACAATCGCATTAAGACATTTGAAGCGTATGGAAATGGTTTCGCGGTACGACGTTTGGATACCTCATCAATTGTCGGCTGCCAATTTATTGGATCGTGTTTCAACGCGCGTTGCTTTGAGTGCGAGACAAAAACATGAACCTTTTTCGCATCGTTTGGTGACGGGAGATGAAAAATGGGTCGTGTACAACAACGTGACAAGAAAAAGACATTGGACTATACCTGGACCAAGCCCCATTAACAACTTCGAAGGCCGAAATCCATAAAAAAAAATTATACTTTGTGTTTGGTGGAATAATAAGGGTATTGTGTAATTTGAACTCTTGGAACACGATAAGACAAGTACAGCAGAACAATATTGTCAGCATTTATCCAAATTGAACATGATCCTTCAAAAGGATAGACCAGAATTGGTAAACAGAAAAGGGGCAGTGTTTCATCACGACAACGCGCGACCACATGTGGCTATGATGACCCAACACAAGCTAAATGAGTTAAATTGGGATGTTATCAAGCATCCACTGTATTCTCCAGATCTTGTTCTTTCTGAATTTTATTTATTCCGATCACTGCCAAAAAATTTAAATGATGAAAAAAATTATTCAATAGAGCAGGTAAAAACATCCCTTACTTCATTTTTCGCATCAAAATCCACGGAATTTTATACTACTGGTATTAATAAGTTGATAGAAAGATGGGAGAAGGTTATAAGAACTGATGGAAATTATATAATTTTTTAAATAAATAATACACAAGAAAAAAAAAATTAAAAAAATGTATGTATAAAACGGTCAAAACTTTTGCATCAACCCAATACTTATAAGAAGCAAACCAATTATCACAAAGCTGATTGACCCACGACGAAACGTGTATGACGTGTCTTTGAAATTTCACTCTCGATCTCTTCCAATTGTCTCTTATTTAAACCCATTCAATTCAAAAATAAAAATGAGAATTGGTTTCGAGTACCAATGGTTGACAGATTATCAAGAAGCCAACGTTCTTGCCGAGGTAACATCTTGCGCCGGTAATTAAGGAAGACACATGGCGTCTACTTTGTAGCGCTTCGCTACACTTTTCCTTACTGTCACACCTTAATTTTAAATTATTTAATAAGCTGTAAACAATTGTCTGGAATAATATAAGTAAAAATGTCATATCTCCCTAGCTAACTTACCATATATCGCTCACTCCTTTCAACAACGTCATATATAAAAAAATCGTCAATTTTCTTTTGTGCATATTTTCGGATTGCCCAGAAAATGTACTATATCCCAGCAAAAGCGGCATATTTTTAACTTAATATTTAGCCGCTACAGGACAGAAAGTGTTGTTCTTACATTTGAAGAACATTTACACAGTCCGCCTCCGTAGTGTAATGGTCAGCACGCTCGGCTACCGTTCTGGAGGTCCCGGGGTCGATTCCCAAGGGGGGTAAAATAAATATAAGTGATTTTTTCACTGTAATATTTATTCAATATTACCCTGGACTGGTACCTGAAGCGGAGGGCTGATCACCTTTCCTTCATGTGTAAACGATCAAGATAACACTGCGTTTATATGAAGCACTGCCCTATGCACCATTGGGGTGCGGATAAGGGTTTTATTATTTTTATTATTATTTACACACAACGAAGGTTCGATAGTCCCAAGAATTAACAGTAAATATGGGAGTCGAACACTGCAATATATCGTTCCGAACATTTTCAATTTGTTGCCGACGGATGTTAGAGGTTAAAATAAAATATGGAACAAAGGCAAAATAAAGGAATGGGTTAATTTTAGAAATGGTTGGATCAAGAGTTAATTTTATGAAAATCGTAAAATGTATATACTTATTATTAAATTTTCTCTCTTTTTTATGTGTATATTAGGTTAAAATGGTTTAATTTTTTTTTCAAAAAGAACTCCACCCACAACACGCATAAGGTGGCTTGGTGGGTCTTTGCATTGTTTGCTTTGTATTGTTTTAAAAAATATGTTTAAAATTGTAATTTAAATAAATGTATACAATTTATGTTAATATTTTAATAATAAAAATAATAATAAACCAATTTTATTTTCAGGTATATGTATATGAAGGTGATATTGTATATATTCCTACAAACGTATACAGTAGTAGCTAGTTCAACTTTTAAGCTGTTGCATTTGTGTATCAGCCGAGCGTCGTTCAAAATATTTTTGTTTTTCTCCTCACTTTTTGGGTAACAATATCGATATATTGTTCAAAAGGCAAGAGGCACACAATACAGTGTGCATCGAGCTGTATATATTTTTTTTAGATGTGTGCATATTTAACCGTCTTATTGATGTTTACATTGCACGCTAGACATAGGGGTCATAATAAAGTGGGGTTAGATGTTAAAAAGACATTACCGTCTCTCTTGACGACTTCTGTCATCACACATGGCTCGTGATATCAAGACACCAATGATAGAACTCATTCGACAATAATGACAATAATTTTTTATCTGTCCGCTTGCAACACATTGGTCAGAAACAGACTTCTTCGAATAGTCACTGTCTGTCATTCTGAAGTTTTTAAATTTCATATTTTTGAAATAAAAAAAAAACATATGTATATATATATATATATATATATATATATATATACATATATATATATATATATATATATATATATATATATATATATATATATATATATATATATATGTATATATATATATGTATATATATATATATATATATATATATATATATATATATATATATATATATATATATATATTTTTTTTTTTATTATTATTTTATTTATATTTATTATAAAGATCAATTAATTTTCTAGACATTTTTACTTACAATATTAAAATTAAAAACGCAGTTCTCTCTTCTCTCCAAAAAAGAGACTGAGCTCTTGTGCTTGGAGAGGGACATACTATTTATGTTTGTTGGTACTTAATACAATTTATTTTTAAGTTATAATTATTTTTTGTGTTTTTTTCTTTCTTTCTTAGCTTAATATGTAAAATAAAATAAACAAGAAACTGCAGTTGTCGCTCACTCCTTTCAAGAACGTCATAAATCAAAAAACTTGATTTTTCAGGAGAACGTTTTTAAAGTTTAAAAATATTATACAATGTATTAAAAATAAATATCAAGCCACTTATTGAACTTTTTACTATGCAACGGATCATTTAAGGTGAAAACTGAAGATTTTTTCTCCATTTTAAAAATATTTAGTATATTTAAAAAAAATAAATTAAACAATACATTTTATTCAAAATGCAATAACAATATTTTCTGCCCTGTAGCAGGTTAATATTAAGTTAAAAATATGCCGCTTTTGCTGGGATTAAGAACATTTTATGGGCATTCCGAAAACATGCGCAACTAAAAATTTACGATTTTTGATTTATGACGTTCTTGAAAGGAGTGAGCGATGTGTGACTCTCCTTTTTACTAAGCTAAATAACATTCACATATAAACAAAAAGGAATACGAATTCTCGTATGGGGGTCATGAATAACCGTTTCTTACACGTAGGCCTTTAACTGGACATCTGCTTAGTTACATAATATACTTAGTACTTAAATGCCGCAATACGTCTCTATATATTAGAAAACCAATTATATTATTACCATCATATCATCTTCCAATAGGGGTAGGCAGAGAAGGAAGTCACACATGTTCATCCAAACGTAATCATAGATTTCTCAACAACTACTAATATTATTATTTTTTTTTTTTTGACATCTCATCAAAGATGAAGAAGAATATGGTAGTCTGGGCATTTACGGGGCTGACGACCGTCATAGGCTGGTTTAAGTGATCAGTTTACACACGTGTAACATTCACCAATTCTACCCATTATTGACAACTACACTACTCAAAGGTTTCTAAATTGGTTCATATATATAGAACTTCCAAGAATTTGAGTAGTGTGGTTGTCAATAATGGGTAGAATTGGTGAATGTTACACGTGTGTAAAGTGATCACTTAAACCGGCCTATGACGATCGTCAGCCCCGTAAATGCCCAGACTTCCATATTCTTCTTCATCTTTGATGAGATGTCAAAAAAAAAAAAGAAAATAACTCCTGTAATTGGAGATTATCCAGATTTTGTGAACAAGTATTTGGACACACTCAAAATGTTGTAAATAAATTATCTGGTCAAATTATGAACTACTAATATATTAATTTTCAACATTGTGTGTGATTATAATCCAGGGTTCAGACCTCACACACTAATAAAAGAGTTTCTGCTCAATAAAAAGCTTCTTTTCATCTCACCAACAGATGACTTTAGTGAAGTTCTAGTAATTCAAGAATAATGTTTCAAAGTTGGGTCATATATATATATATATATATATATATATATATATATATATATATATATATATATATATATATATATATATATATATATATATATATATATATATATATATATATATATATATATATATATATATATATATATATATATATATATATATATATATATATATATATATATATATATATATATATATATATATATATATATATATATATATATATATATATATATGTATATATATATATGTATATATATATATATATATATATATATATATATCCTTATATATATATATATATATGTATATATATATATATATATATATATATATATATATATAATATATATATATATATATATATATATATATATTTATATATATATATATTTATATATATATATATATATATATATATATATATATATATATATATATATATATATATATATATATATATATATATATATATATATATATATATATATATATATATATATATATATATATATATATATATATATATATATAGAGAACTTTTAAAATTTGAGAAGTTTGGTTGTCAATAATGGGTAGAAAGTTGGGTCATATATATATATATATATATATATATATATATATATATATATATATATATATATATATATATATATATATATATATATATATATATATATATATATATATATATATATATATATATATATATATATATATATATATATATATATATATATGTATATATATATATATATATATATATATATATATATATATATATATATATATATATATATATATATATATCCTTATATATATATATATATGTATATATATATATATATATATATATAATATATATATATATATATATATATATATATATATATATATATATATATATATATTTATATATATATATATTTATATATATATATATATATATATATATATATATATATATATATATATATATATATATATATATATATATATATATATATATATATATATATATATATATATATATATATATATATATATATATATATATATATATATATATATACATATATATATATATATATATATATATATATATATATATATATATATATATATATATATATATATATATATATATATATATATATATATATATATATATATATATATATATATATATATATATATATATATATATATATATATATCCTTATATATATATATATATATATATATATATATATATATATATATATATATATAGAGAACTTTTAAAATTTGAGAAGTTTGGTTGTCAATAATGGGTAGAATTGTGAATGTTGCACGTGTGTAAAGTGATCACACTAACCAGCCTATGACGGTCGTCAGCCCCGTAAATGCCCTGACTGCCATATTCTTCTTCATCTTTGATGAGATGTGAAAAAATTATATTCTTTTTTATATCTCAACATAGATGAAGAAGAATTTGGAAGTCTGGGTATTTACAGGGCTTATGACCTGTCATAAGCTGGTTAAGTGATCACTTTACACACGTGCAACATTCACAATTCTTTAAATTCATTCTACTCAAATTTTTGAAACTTCCAGATATATTGATCAAACTCGTAACACAGTGTGTGTGAGTTCACAACAGCCATCTATGTTGGATTAAGAAAGCTTTTTATTAAGCAGAGATCCTTTTATTTAGATGTATGGATCCGAACGCCGGATTTATTTTGCACACTGGGAAACGCCTGAAAACACAATTTTAATTTTTTTGTGTAGCTTTTAATTTGACTAGTTATTTTTATTTACCTACATCGTATTTCGCACTATGTGAAAATAATCTTTGGTTCGGATCACGCATACAAATAAAAGGGTTTATGCAAAATAAACATTCTCAATCTAACGTAGATGGCTGCAGTGAACTTATGCACCGTGTTGTCAGATTGAGCAATATATCCAGGAATTTCAAAAATTTTAGTTGTGCGCTTGTCAATCATGGGTAGAATGGTGACTGTTTGCACGTGTGTAAAGTGATCACTTAAGTAGCCCGTGATAGGTCATAATCTTGATAAGTAACCAGACATAACAATAATAAATTTGGATAACTTATATAGCGCCATTTTCGTAAATTACTACCTCAGGGGCGCTTCACTGTGAATGAATTGGGGAAAATATTACGGTAGAAATGATTTAGCAAACAATTTTTTTTTAGTTTTTTTCTAAAGATCATCTCACTCTCACTATTTCTAACCATTGGTGGAAGAGCATTCCACGCCATCCTCCCCGCAACAGCAAAGGCACTCTCGCCAAATTTAGTGCGCTGGTTGCGAGCTGGTAAGATCACTTTGCCCATTGCATTGTTGTAGCCGATCGAAGCGTGAGACGTCCATCGACCAATTCATCTGGAATACACAGCTCTTTTTTAAACAGACCTATATATTCTTCTTCATCTCTGCTGAGATGTCGAAAATTTCAAATAAATTATTGGCTGAAATTTCGTGTCGTATTGACGTCACGCATGTCCGCAGTCACGCAGTCAAGGCACCGGTAGATACCAACTTAAAAGGCTTCCAAATCTTTCAGACACATCACACATTCAGTACTTATTTATCCAGAGTCGGGTTTGATATTTGTTATTTCATAAATAATAATGAAAAACAGAAGAATTTCAATATTTTTTTAAATCTTCAACTCAGATATGGAGAGTTCCTTGCTTTCAAGCAATTGACGATCAAAATAGGATCAGAACATATCGCTCACTCCTTTCAACAACATCATATTATCGCTCACTCCTTTCAAGAACGTCATAAATCAAAAATCGTCAATTTCCAGTTGTGCATGTTTTCGGAATGCCCAGAAAATGTACTATATCCCAGCAAAAGCGGCATATTTTTAACTTCATATTTACCCGCTACAGGGCAGAAAGTGTTGTTTTTGCATTTTGAAGACAAGGTATTGTTTAATTATTTTTTTAAATAAACTAAATATTTTTCAAATGGAGAAAAAACTTTCAGGTTTTTCTTAAAAAGATCTGTTGCACAATAAAAAGTTCAGTGAGTTGCTTGATATTTATTTTTGATACATCGTATTATATTTTCAAACTTAAAAAACGTTCTCCTGAAAAATCAAGTTTTTTGATTTATGTCGTTCTTGAAAGGAGTGAGCGATATGTCAAATAACTTGATTTTTCAGGAGATCGTTTTTAAAGTTTAAAAATATAATACAATGTATTAAAAATAAATATCAAGCCACTTACTAAACTTTTTACTGTGCAACAGATCTTTTTAGGTAAAATCTAAAGGTTTTTTTCTCCATTTGAAAAATATTTAGCATATGTAAAAAAATAATTAAGCAATACCTTTTCTTCAAAATGCAAAAACAACACTTTCTGCCCTGTAGCGGGTAAATATTAAGTTAAAAATATGCCGCTTTTGCTGGGATATAGTATATTTTCTGGACATTCCGAAAACATGCACAACTGAAATTTGACGATTTTTGATTTATGACGTTCTTGAAAGGAGTGAGCGATATGCAGTGTCCAGTTGAGATCTCCCCTTTACGAAAATCTTTACTAAAAAGCGAATTACAACATTTTGAGTGTGTCCGAATACTTGTTCACAAATCTGGATTATTTCCGCTCACGGGTTATTTTTTACATTTTTACATTTTTTATTTTTTGCATGTAAAAAATAACCCTTATTGAGGGTAATCCAGATTTGTGAACCAGTATTCGGACACTCTCAAAATGTTGCAAATAAAATAAGTGTTCAAATTATAACCTATTTAAAAAAAATTAAAAAAATTTCAAGCGGGTCTCAAGTAGGTCAATTTGAACCAGGATTTGGACCTTGCATTAAAATAGAAAGAGTCTCTGCTTACCTTTCTCTATTCCGACACAGATGGCTGTAGTGAACTCACGTGTACTGTGTAACGAGTTTTATCAATATATCGTAGTCATACAGGAGAAAGTGAGTAAGTGCTTTTTTTCTCAAAAACGTGATTATTTACTATTTGATATTTTACTAGCTAAATAATGCCCTGCAAAAATCCCAAAGGATTTTAAACTTGGATGTTTAATTTATTGACTTGTTAAAAATAACTAACTGCATTGATGTTTGTTTTCTTGCCAAGCAAGAGTGACTTAAATGGCCCTCCTGAACATTTTACGTTTTAGTGGTTGGTCACTTTCTCCTGTACGACTACGATATCTAAGAGTTCCAAAAACTTGAGTAGTGTGGTTGTCAATCATAGGTAGAAGTGAATGTCACAAGTTTGTAAAGGTGAGCCCTGTAAATACCCATCCTTCCTTATTTTTCTTCGTCTATGTCGGGATGTCGTGTTGGAGCAATTCTTAAATGCATATGTAAGAATAGTTTTAGCACATAGTGGTTTGACTATCATAAGTTGAATATTTCTTTGCCCAGACTTCCATATTCTTCTTCATCTTTGATGAGATATCAAAAAAGAATATGAATATTTCTTCTCTGAGAGTCCGTCTCGGAACTTTGTATCATTTTCTTTATTTTTGTCATCTCAGCAGGAATGTTGGCATCTCAACAAATGTAAAAATAACTCCTATAAGTGCAGATAATCCAGATTTACGAACGAGTAGCGGTACACACTCAAAATGTTTAGTACCTAATCATTTTTGTTCTTACCAATTTCTTCTCTCTCGATGCCATTCCTACAATTCCCCTCTGTAGCCTTCTCGGCCAACGATATTGATCTATGTTTCCACCTATGTTTCCACCTATGATCGCCAGCAGTAGGTACTCGGCCTCGTACCTCCCCAGCGGTACTCTGCACCTCGGATCTGTGGATTACAGCTTTTAACTGGCTTCTGTCTGCGTACTGAGCGCCGCTCCGTTACGCGAGAGACTCCACCTAATTTGATGATGAAACGTTAGAAAAACAACGAGTGTATTTTGTCTAGAATTTTCACTAACGAATAACACGAAATCAATGTAACTTTGAACATAAAGTTTTCCTTATTTATTTTTTACAAAAATGTTAGTAATATTAGTATATAACCACTCACCGAAATTTTTATGTCCGTACCCGTCTCTTCGTCAGGACAATCACTGCCACAGCATGCAAACAATACTACACTTCATTTCCATAGCACTATTTACACACTTGAAACTACACAAAATGCTT